>NC_053026.1:39470501-39647266 GCF_003073215.2 Triticum urartu
CATTCAATTCAAATATGGATCATTGAGCTACTACAAGCAAATACCATCATACGGTCCAATTCAAATGAAATTCCAAATGTGTTTATCCTAAATATGATGACAAAAGCAAAAATGTGTATGTGTATGAATAAAGTGGATGATTATAAAGTTTGAACATGCCTGTATGTGTATATCTCTAGGTTTGATATATGAATTTAAAATCACGAAATCCCGGCTTAAAAATGTACCTACGTTTAAATGAATTACAAAAGCTAATGATGCAGTCGAATTCCAAAATTCCAATCTTAGGTTTGTAATTTTGGTACATCAAGGTATATCATGCATGTTCAAAAGTATCGTTATCTCATAGTACAAACTGTGAAACAAATTGATCAACCATGAGTGCACAATATCTCAATTACGCTAAAGTCCCTCAAATATAGACACCTCACTCTTTATCTGAAGACAACCCCCCCACTACCACATACACACACACACAGAAGTCGTTCTCTCCCCCAAACACCAACACACGACCGTGAAATTGAAAATCACTACAAAATGAATTCTGAAAATGTTGAAACTTGGCATGGTATCATCATTTCACCCGCATAGCATGTGCGAAAGAGTAGAGAGGGTCACGGCAAAAACTGGACTCACTTCGTGTACAAACTGGACAAACTCTTTCGGAGTATTAGGGTTTCGGACGAGAACTCATCTGTTACACGAGCACTTCAATGTTTTTTAAACTTATTTGAACTCCGGACTTCTTTTGTGTTCAGTATGCAGCATTCAAAGCGACGTCATTAATTTCCAACATGTTCTGACACCATTTGTTGTTTTTCGGTCATTTACCTAATTGTTTAGAGAGCTAAATGACTGTGAAATTGAAAATCACTACAAAATGAATTCTGAAAATGTTGAAACTTGGCATGGTGTCATCATTTCAACCGCATAGCATGTGCGAAAGAGTAGAGAGGGTCACGGCAAAAACTGGATGCACTTCGTGTACAAACTGGACAAACTCTTTCGGAGTATCAGGGTTTCGGACGAGAACTCATCTGTTACACGAGCACTTTAATGTTTTTTAAACTTATTTGAACTCCAGACTTCTTTTGTGTGCAGTATGCAGCATTCAAAGCGACGTCATCAATTTCCAACATGTTCTGACATCATTTGTTGTTTTTCGGTCAGTTACCTAATTGTTTAGAGAGCTAAATGACCGTGAAATTGAAAATCACTACAAAATGAATTCTGAAAATGTTGAAACTTGGCATGGTATCATCATTTCACCCGCATAGCATGTGCGAAAGAGTACAGAGGTTCACGGCAAGAACTGGACGCACTTCGTGTACAAACTGGACAAGCTCTTTCGGAGTATTAGGGTTTCGGACGAGAACTCATCTGTTACACGGGCACTTCAATGTTTTTTAAACTTATTTGAACTCCGAACTTCTTTTGTGTTCAGTATGCGGCATTCAAAGCAACGTCATCAATTTCCAACATGTACTGACATCATTTGTTGTTTTTCGGTCATTTACCTAATTGTTTAGAGAGCTAAATGACTGTGAAATTGAAAATCACTACAAAATGAATTCTGAAAATGTTGAAACTTGGCATGGTATCATCATTTCACCCGCATAGCATGTGCGAAAGAGTAGAGAGGGTCACGGCAAAAACAGGACGCACTTCGTGTACAAAGTGGACAAACTCTTTCGGAGTATCAGGGTTTCGGACGAGAACTCATCTGTTACACGGGCACTTCAATGATTTTTAAACTTATTTGAACTCCGGACTTCTTTTGTTTTCACTATGCAGCATTCAAAGTGATGTCATCAATTTCCAACATGTTCTGACATCATTTGTTGTTTTTCGGTCATTTACCTAATTGTTTAGAGAGCTAAATGACCGTGAAATTGAAAATCACTACAAAATGAATTCTGTATATGTTGAAACTTGGCATGGCATCATCATTTCACCCGCATAGCATGTGCGAAAGAGTAGAGAGGGTCACGGCAAAAACTGGACGCACTTCATGTACAAACTGGACAAACTCTTTCGAAGTATCAGGGTTTCGGATGAGAACTCATCTGTTACACGGGCACTTCAATGTTTTTTAAACTTATTTGAACTCCGGACTTCTTTTGTGTTCAGTATGCAGCATTCAAAGCCACATCATCAATTTCCAACATGTTCTGACATCATTTGTTGTTTTCAGTCATTTACCTAATTGTTTAGAGAGCTAAATGACCATGAAATTCAAAATCACTACAAAATGAATTCTGAAAATGTTGAAACTGGGCATGGTATCATCCTTTCACCCGCATAGCATGTGCGAAAAAGTAGAGAGGGTCACGGCAAAAACTGGATGCACTTCGTGTAAAAACTGGACAAACTCTTTCGGAGTATTAGGGTTTCGGACGAGAACTCATCTGTTACACGAGCACTTTAATGTTTTTTAAACTTATTTGAACTCCGGACTTGTTTTGTGTTCAGTATGCAGCATTCAAAGCGACGTCATCAATTTCCAACATGTTCTGACATCATTTGTTGTTTTTCGGTCATTTACCTAATTGTTTAGAGAGCTAAATGACCGTGAAATTGAAAATCACTACAAAATGAATTCTGAAAATGTTGAAACTTGGCATGGTATCATCATTTCACCCGCATAGCATGTGCGAAAGAGTAGAGAGGGTCACGGCAAAAACTGGACGCACTTCTTGTACAAACTGGACAAACTCTTTCGGAGTATTAGGGTTTCGGACGAGAACTCATCTGTTACACAAGCACTTCAATGTTTTTTAAACTTATTTGAACTCCGGACTTATTTTGTGTTCAGTATGCAGCATTCAAAGCGACGTCATCAATTTCCAACATGTTCTGACATCATTTGTTGTTTTTCGGTCATTTACCTAATTGTTTAGAGAGCTAAATGACCATGAAATTGAAAACCACTACAAAATGAATTCTGGAAATGTTGAAACTTGGCATGGTATCATCATTTCACCCGCATAGCATGTGCGAAAGAGTAGAGAGGGTCACGGCAAAAACTGGACGCACTTCATGTACAAACTGGACAAACTCTTTCGAAGTATCAGGGTTTAGGATGAGAACTCATCTGTTACATGGGCACTTCAATGTTTTTTAAACTTATTTGAACTCCGGACTTCTTTTGTGTTCAGTATGCAGCATTCAAAGCGACGTCATCAATTTTCCAGCATGTACTGACATCATTTGTTATTTTTCGGTCATTTACCTAATTGTTTAGAGAGCTAAATGACCATGAAATTGAAAATCACTACATAATGAATTCTGGAAATGTTGAAACTTGGCATGGTATCATCATTTCACCCGCATAGCATGTGCGAAAGAGTAGAGAGGGTCACGGCAAAAACTGGACGCACTTCATGTACAAACTGGACAAACTCTTTCGAAGTATCAGGGTTTCGGATGAGAACTCATCTGTTACATGGGCACTTCAATGTTTTTTAAACTTATTTGAACTCCGGACTTCTTTTGTGTTCAGTATGCAGCATTCAAAGCGACATCATCAATTTTTCAGCATGTACTGACATCATTTGTTATTTTTCGGTCATTTACCTAATTGTTTAGAGAGCTAAATGACTATGAAATTGAAAATCACTACAAAATGAATTCTAAAAATGTTGAAACTTGACATGGTATCATCATTTCACCCGCATAGCATGTGCGAAAGAGTAGAGAGGGTCACGGCAAAAACTGGAGGCACTTCGTGTACAAACTGGACAAACTCTTTCGGAGTATCAGGGTTTCGGACGAGAACTCATCAGTTACATGGGCACTTCGATGTTTTTTAAACTTATTTGAACTCCGGACTTCTTTTGTGTTCAGTATGCAGCATTCAAAGCGACGTCATCAATTTCCAACATGTTCTGACATCATTTGTTGTTTTTCAGTCATTTACCTAATTGTTTAGAGAGCTAAATGACCGTGAAATTGAAAATCACTAGAAAATGAATTCTGGAAATGTTCAAACTTGGCATGGTATCATTATTTCACCCGCATAGCATGTGCGAAAGAGTAGAGAGGGTCACGGCAAAAACAGGACGCACTAAATGTACAAACTGGACAAACTCTTTCGGAGTATCAGGGTTTCGGACGAGAACTCATCTGTTACACGGGCACTTCAATGTTTTTTTAAACTTATTTGAACTCCGGACTTCTTTTGTGTTTAGTATGCAGCATTCAATGCCACATCATCAATTTCCAACATGTTCTGACATCATTTGTTGTTTTCAGTCATTTACCTAATTGTTTAGAGAGCTAAATGACTATGAAATTGAAAATCACTACAAAATGAATTCTGAAAATGTTGAAACTTGACATGGTATCATCATTTCACCCGCATAGCATGTGCGAAAGAGTAGAGAGGGTCACGGCAAAAACTGGACGCACTTCGTGTACAAACTGGACAAACTCTTTCGGAGTATCAGGGTTTCGGACGAGAACTCATCTGTTACACGGGCACTTCAATGTTTTTTAAACTTATTTGAACTCCGGACTTCTTTTGTGTTCAGTATGCAGCATTCAAAGCGACGTCATCAATTTCCAACATGTTCTGACATCATTTGTTGTTTTTCAGTCATTTACCTAATTGTTTAGAGAGCTAAATGACCGTGAAATTGAAAATCACTACAAAATGAATTCTGGAAATGTTCAAACTTGGCATGGTATCATTATTTCACCCGCATAGCATGTGCGAAAGAGTAGAGAGGGTCACGGCAAAAACAGGACGCACTAAATGTACAAACTGGACAAACTCTTTCGGAGTATCAGGGTTTTGGACGAGAACTCATCAGTTACATGGGAACTTCAATGTTTTTTAAACTTATTTGAACTCCGGACTTCTTTTGTGTTCAGTATGCAGCATTCAAAGCGACGTCATCAATTTCCAACATGTTCTGACATCATTTGTTGTTTTTCAGTCATTTACCTAATTGTTTAGAGAGCTAAATGACCGTGAAATTGAAAATCACTACAATATGAATTCTTGAAATGTTCAAACTTGGCATGGTATCATTATTTCACCCGCATAGCATGTGCGAAAGAGTAGAGAGGGTCACGGCAAAAACAGGACGCACTAAATGTACAAACTGGACAAACTCTTTCGGAGTATCAGGGTTTTGGACGAGAACTCATCTGTTACACGGGCACTTCAATGTTTTTTAAACTTATTTGAACTCTGGACTTCTTTTGTGTTCAGTATGCAGCATTCAAAGCGACGTCATCAATTTCCAACATGTTCTGACATCACTTGTTGTTTTTCGGTCATTTACCTAATTGTTTAGAGCGCTAAATGACTATGAAATTGAAAATCACTACAAAATGAATTCTGAAAATGTTGAAACTTGGCATGGTATCATCATTTCACCCGCATAGCATGTGCGAAAGAGTAGAGAGGGTCACCAAAAAAACTACTCAGAAATAAATAGAAGAAAATAAATAAAGCAGAATAGAATAAAACTATACAAAAAAATACTCAAAAATAAATAGAAGAAAATAAATAATGCAGAAAAGAAAAAAAGTATATAAAAATTACTAAAAAATAAATAGAAGAAAATAAATAATGCAGAAAATAAAAAACTATATAAAAAAATTGTTGGGGCGCTGCCCAGTGGGCCTGCCAGACCTAGGGTGTGCAAATGCAGGCCCAGAAGGGCCAGCAGACTCATAGGGCAGTGCGCCCTAGTTAGGCCCAGAAGCCTGCTATATAGGGAAGCTCGAAGGAGTAGCCGCGGCTGGGTTTATAAACCAGTGCGGCTGCCCTTCGCTCGGCGAGGTGGGACTAAACATTGTGCACCGCCGGTGGCAGCGCACAACCATTAGTACCGGTTGGTGGCTCCAACCGGTACTAATGATTGGGCCTTTAGTACCGGTTCGTGGCACGAACCGGTACTAAAGGGGCCGTTTCCCGCCCCTTGGCCTGGCGAAAATTGGCCTTTAGTACCGGTTGGTGGCTCCAACCGGTACTAAAGACCCCTCCTATATATGCACTTACGAAAAATCAGTTTCATCGACCACCAGTACTTCTTCTCGATCCAACTTCTTCGCCGCGCCCGTCGCCCATCGCGCGCCGCCCTCGCCGCCCCCCGCCCGTCGTCGCCGTCACCGCCGTCGCCCCCGCCACCCGTCGTCGTCCACCGCCGTCGCCCCGCACCCGTCGCCGTCACCGCCGTCGCCCCCGCCGAGCCGGCACCCGTCGCCGCCGCCTCGCCCGCCGCCCGTCCCCGTCGCATCGCCCGCCACCGCCCGTACGCCGCCGTCCCCCGCTCGTACACACACACACACACATACACATTGTTTTTACTTATTTTCTATTTTCTGTTGTTTAGATTAATGTTAGATAAATTACGTAGATAATAATGTTAGAATGTTAATGTTAGATGAATTATATGGAAAAGATGTTAAATATTAATGTCAAATATATTTTACATGAATTAGAACAAGTTGAACTAGTTGAATTAGTATAGCTAGATATTAATTAGGTATATATATGAGATTTGAACTAGTTGAATTAATATAACTAGTTTATTTTTAGTATGAAAATTAATAGAACAAGTTTATTTTTAGTAAGAAAATTTAGGTATATGAGATTTGATGATCTAATCAAAATATTACTATATAGAACTACCTACTTTATTTTAGTAAGAAATTAATAGAACTAGTTTATTTTTAGTAAATGCTTAGTTGAATTAATAGAACTAGTTTATTTAGTTGAATTAATAGAACTAGTAAGTGTTTAATGTTTCACCTATATATGAACATATGTTAGATATTAATGTCAAATGTTAGATGAATTAGATATAAATTATATGTTAGATATATATTTAATTTAGTTATATGAGATTTCATTATCTAATTAACATTTTATTATATAGAACTAGCTACCTTATTTTTAGTAAGAAAATTAATAGAACTAGTTTAGTTGAATTAATTTAGTTGAACTAGTTAGTTGAATTAGTTCAATTAATTAGGTATATTCTTCGTAAGTGCATTAATTAGTTGAACTAGTTGAATTAACAGAATTAGTTGAATTAATAGAACTAATAAGTGTTTCATGTTTCACCTATGAACATAGGAATGTCCTCTGACGACGAACATGATTTCATTATATGCGAATACTGCAAGACGAGCGCGGCCTGTGCGGCAGAAATTTTCTAGTTGATGATAGACGCTTCAGCATCAAGCTGGATGAGAACTTCGAAGTGGATACAGTAAGTCACAACGACAAGTCTTTTTTCGTAATTAAGCATGACTTATGCTTCATTTGCTTCAACTTTTAATTTTAATTTTTCACTATTCTACTAGCGTATCCCCTGACATGCAATAATTTTTGTCTTGGATAAGATAGGATTCAGTCCTAACGAAATTATGGAGGTAAAAAGAGTTTACTTTAAGACCGAGTATGGTTATACCTTCAACGTCAAATTATACAATGTAGACACATACACCTATTTTGAATGCAAAACTTGGCAAGCACTATGCAAGGCTTATGCATTTGAGCCTGATATGGTTATCACCTTTGATATTCGTCCGGAAGATGATATTGAAGGTAATAGAGACATCTGGGTCGATGTGCAGACGCCTCCAGTTCTACCATTATGTGAGTTTCTCAACCATATTTATGTCTTCGATATGAGATTATTTGAACCAGTTGAATAATTAATAGATCTCAATTTATATTGACAGCTTACTTCCAATCAAGCAAACATGTCCGGCGCTTGGTAGACAGGACCGTCCACTGTCCCGGGGCTGAACTAAACTGCGAGGAGACAAGTCATTATGTTTCATGGCTTGAGGATCTTGATGCTGTCAAGACAAATTTCTTTCCTGCACTTAGAAATGTTAGTACTCAAAACGTGCGACCAATAGTGTTCGTACTGAACTACGGTCACATATATTTAGGAAAGATGGTAAGATTTCTACTATTTCTCCTCAGTGCATCTTTTGCATACATTATTTTTTTAAGCTAAACTTCATTGCTAAGTATGTTACTATACGATGTTCTTCAACAGGGACTCCCGATGAATGTTGTGCCTGATTGGATCGAGACTAAAGGTACCATGAATATTGTTAGCTTACGGCCAAGATATCCTACAATGCACTTTAGTGCATTCAGGATTTCTAATAGCGAGGAATGCTTAATAGTAAAAGACTGGAGCAAAATTGTGAACGATCGCAGAGAAGTACTAGGGGCAGCAATCAGAAGCGCAACCCACGATTAGGAGACAGGTTCATCTGCATGCTCCTATGATGTCAGAAAGCTATACATGTTCATATGCTATTTTACCTGAGAGGAAGAGCAGCGATGATATCTATGTGCTTCTAGTACGATGAATGTGAGTAGAGGTCAATCACGGAGTCCTTCCTCTTACGCCGTTGCTGATGATCTTGTATTGCTTCTGGATGTCGACAAGCTTGTTGCACCAGATGGCCGAATCGTCGCGTTCTTCCTTCTCTCCACCGTAGCGAAGGTGCAGTCGGCGCTGCGATGAAACGGGCGAATGCTCCAGAACCTGGTGCAGCCATAGGACTGAGGCGAGGCAGAGCTTCACCGTATCCGTACATCACATTCAACTTGGTGCAGCCATAGGACTGAACGGCGAACTCAAAGGGGAACTCCTTGCTGAAGTCCATATCCAGCAGGCTCACCCCTCGGATCGCCATTGGAGTCTCTTCGAGTGAACGAGTGTGTAGGCGGCGTCAGCAGTTCGTTTTTTCAGCTCTTGGGGAACTGGATTCAACAGTAAGCTGAGTGTGTACAGGCGACAACAGTTACTACCCCTCCCTCGTCCGCTGCACGCCCGGCAGAAGATGCACCCTCGGCCACACGTCGACGTTTGGTCTACCAGAGCAACGGACGAGCGTTCTGTATTGGTACTGTAATAACAAGGAGTTAGTGGTCACTTTACTTAAATTTAATTAGCTTTAATAGAAATTTATACTTAAAACAAGCAATGCATTCGCTCGTTCTATCAGTGCCACAGGATCAACATGCACAACAATTAGAATTATTATTCTCAGGACGCACACGATCAGCACATTTGTCGCACTTTCACAAAGATAATACTACCAAGTTTGAACTGTTTGTTATGGTTGTTGTCCTCTGCATCATCATGCCGTGTTTCCCAGCTTGCAAGATTCAGAACCAACAAATAAGATCCAAATAATAAGTACAACAAAGATGCCTACACATCTCATTGATTCCCAGCTTGCAAGATTCAGAACCAACAAATAAGATCCAAATAATAAGTACAACAAAGATGCCTACACATCTCATTGATTCCAGCTTGCAAGATTCAGAACCAACAAATAAGATTCCAAATAATAAGTACAACAAAGATGCCTACACATCTCACTGATTCCCAGCTTGCAAGATTCAGAACCAACCCATTAGAGCCTTTTGATAAAGTGAATATCGGGATTAAATCCATCTTGGCTAGCCATGTCATACAATCGAAGAACTTGGCGAATGCTCTTGACCTCACAACATCTGTAGTTGAGTATTCCTGTTTGCACAACATGTTTGCACAACACAAACAAGGAGACAGGAGAGCATGATTTCGCTTTAATAGCGGCCTCCTTGAACTCAACCTCCAGCTCTACTTGGATGAGGTCTGCCTGGAGTTCCATGATTCAATTCATGCGCCTTTTTCTGCAGTTCACCTGAAATGAAGCAAAGATTGCATCATTCAGCTAGCAAGAAGTACTTGCTCTTGTGAGCTGGCAGGTTCTTCTTTAGTAGTTGCACTAAAATTGAGGAACATTAAGGTTGGCTGTCCGGCTCATGTAAGGTGCAACTATAATTTTCTTATCCTTTTGTGCAGTTCCACTAAAATAAAGTGCCATTGTGGTGACAGTGACGGCTCCATCTTGCAAAGGCTAATAAAATGTTGCACGAGATTACCAGCAGAACTTGACGGAGATTTTGGAAACTCCAATCACCATTTTGTGCAGTTCCACCAAAATTGAGAGATGTTGCCCACGTGACATTTTAGTTGAACTGCACAAGACACTCATTCCAAAAAAAGTGTTTTGTGCAGTTCACCAAAAGGTCACAATAGCAACAAGGTGAAATGGATATCCCTATCTGCACAAAAAGATAGAAAGTAAACAGTTGCTGGGCAGCAAACCTAATCCTGGAGACCTTGTACTATGTGAGGGCAGCAAATCTAATCCTGGAGACCTTTTACTATGTGAGGGCAGCAAATCTAATCCTGGAGACCTTTTACTATGTGAGGGCAGCAAATCTAATCCTGAGACCTTTTACTATGTGAGGGCAGCAAATCTAATCCTGAGACCTTTTACTATGTGAGGGCAGCAAATCTAATCCTGAGACCTTTTACTATGTGAGGGCAGCAAATCTAATCCTGAGACCTTTTACTATGTGAGGGCAGCAAATCTAATCCTGGAGACCTTTTACTATGTGATGGCAGCAAATCTAATCCTGGACATACTCTGTTGACTTGTCCACCAGCCGCCACTTTCTATCCTTTTTTCAACCAATAATAGATCTGTTCCTTATCCAGTTTGTACTGCGTTTTCCCATTATTTCCCTTTTCAACCAAGAGACCGGTTGGGTATCCGGTCTCTACTACTTTCACCATATTATTTCCTCTTTGAATCAAGTCCTAGATTCATGCTACAACTTTCCCCCCTTTCTTCGTTGTTTGAACAAAGCCCTAGATTCGAATGCATGAAGTAGCTTTACCTCTAATAATACTAAAAATTTAGGTGGCTTTGGAAGAGCTGATGGGAGTAGAAAAAGATGCACATGCAGACACGTGGGGAGCTGGGGCAGTAGAGCAAGGCCGCTTTCGAAGAACTTATACCTGAGGGTCGCCGGGATGTCGGCGGCGGCAGGATTCTGCGGACAATCGTGTTGGACAATTCTGCGGACGATAATGGCAGGAGGAAGAAGGGTCTGGAGGACCTCCCGAGCCGGCGCATATGTCGGAGAGAACATCACTGGGCAAGAGGATCGGCCCCATTCGCGAGAAGCTAGATGGAGATTTTCCGTCGCCTCAATTAGCGGCTCGCCCTCATAGAGCCGCGTTTAAATTGGTTGTCATATTTAGTTGGTATAGCCCGATCGAATGCTCCGAAACACCATAGTATACATTATAGATGGACCACATCAAATTAATGCTATTATGGAGACTAATAAGCGTGACTCACCCATGCCCCTTTTAGTTCACTCTACAACTACTACCGCGCGCAAGTGCCGAATCCTTGGAGTCAACGGGATCTAGTGGGATCAAGCGTGATGTATAGACACAGAGAGACCCAAAAATGATCTGTTACTGCTCTGTCATCCTGGTTTATATCTGAGAGTGACGTGGAATGAGATAGATTGAAGAGATAAGTTCATCCCCTAGTATAGCAAAGTGTAGCGTCTCACTTCCCTCCCTTGGTTTTTCACTTAGGTTTAGTGATGATTATTTTTTATGTCTCATCCATCAATACATTGAGCGTCTCTCGAGTTTAGTGATATTGCGAGAGAGACCCAATTAAATAATAATGAATACATCTTCGACATTTAAAAGAGTTAACTACATGTTTAACGTTCTAAGCAACTTACTTCCGTAAGACTAAACTGCAAGTATAGTACTATGTTACTCTCCCTAGTCCCATTGTCATAAACTTGATGGCTCCCCCAAGCACACCTCCATGTTTCACCCGTACTATAGAAATCAACAAATATAACCGCCTACTCGGGTCGTTTGCATCAAATATCTCGTACATTATCGACAGATACTTATGATACTCGATTGACATTGAACAACCCTATCACGGAATAAACATACAACAGTGTTTATTTAGTAACGAACAAGCTCACTATTCGCGTAGTTAAAAGTTGAGGGCGGGGCTTTTCCCGGGCAGTACGCGCGGCAGTTTTCGGGTAGGGCCAGAAGACTATTTTAATTTTTTAAAAAACTTCGAGACGGCCACATAGCATGGAGCCGACCCCAACGATTTTAAGCTTACAGGCACGGTACACGCTATCCTAGACTACTCTACACATGAAACTGCCACACGAGCGTCCGGGCTGCGCTTGGCTCTTCGCCTCTTCGGGAAGTCGAACAATGATGGAATACTACTGCACTGGAGGAGTACTACAGTACGCTTCTGGCCATCTGACACCGATTGAACTGCTGCATGTCCACCGCGTGCGGGAGGGAGAGTGTAGCGAAAGCTTCTCCTAGTCTTGCAAGCTCACCTTCACGTCTCTTGATACGTCTCCAACATATCTATAATTTTTCATTGTTCCATGCTATTATATTATCAATCTTGGATGTTTTATATGCATTTATATGCTATTTTATATGATTTTTGGGACTAACCTATTAACCTAGAGCCCAGTGCCAGTTTCAGTTTTTTTCCTTGTTTCTGAGTTTTGTAGAAAAGGAAAACCAAACGGAGTCCAATTGACCTAAAATTTCACGGAGATCATTTTTGGACCAGAAGAAGCCCACGGAGTACCGGAGATGGGCCAGAAGATCCCCGAGGCCACCACAAGGGTCTGGGGCACGCCCTACCCCCTAGGCGCGCCCCCTACCTCGTGGACGCCTCGGAGACCCCCTGACTTGTTCCTAACGCGAAAACCTCTCATATATACCCAAACCTCCAGAAAGAAACCTAGATTGGCAGTTCTGCTGCCGCAAGCCTCTGTAGCCACCGAAAACCAATCTAGACCCGTTCTGGGACCCTGCCGGAGGGGGGGAATCCCTCTCCGGTGGCCATCTTCATCATCCCGGCGCTTTCCATGACGAGGAGGGAGTAGTTCACCCTCGAGGCTGAGGGTATGTACTAGTAGCTATGTGTTTGATCTCTCTCTCTCGTGTTCTTGATTTGGCACGACCTGGATGCATCGCGAGCTGTGCTATTATAGTTGGATCTTATGATGTTTCTCCCCCCTCTACTCTCTTGTAATGGATTGAGTTTTCCCTTTGATGTTATCTTATCGGATTGAGTCTTTAAGGATTTGAGAACACTTGATGTATGTCTTGCATGTGCTTATCTGTGGTGACAATGGGATATCACGTGATCCACTTGATGTATGTTTTGGTGATCAACTTGCGAGTTCTGTGACCTCATGAACTTATGCACAGGGGTTGGCACATGTTTTCGTCTTGACTCTCCGGTAGAAACTTTGGGGCACTCTTTGAAGTTCTTTGTGTTGGTTGAATAGATGAATTTGAGATTGTGTGATGCATATCGTATAATCATACCCATGGATACTTGAGATGACATTGGAGTATCTAGGTGACATTAGGGTTTTGGTTGATTTGTGCCTTAAGGTGTTATTTTACTACGAACTCTAGGGATGTTTCTGACACTTATAGGAATATCCCAATGGATTGATTGGAAAGAATAACTTTGAGGTGGTTTCGTACCCTACCATAATCACTTCGTTTGTCCTCCGCTATTAGTGACTTTGGAGTGACTCTTTGTTGCATGTTGAGGGATAGTTATGTGATCGAATTATGTTATTATTGTTGAGAGAACTTGCACTAGTGAAAGTATGAACCTTAGGCCTTGTTTCCTAGCATTGCAATACCGTTTTAGCTCAGTTTAATCATTAGTTACCTTGCTGTTTTTATAATTTCAGATTACAAAAACCTATATCTACCATCCATATTGCACTTGTATCACCATCTCTTCGCCGAACTAGTGCACCTATACAATTTACCATTGTATTGGGTGTATTGGGGACACAAGAGACTCTTTGTTATTTGATTGCAGGGTTGCTTGAGAGAGACCATCTTCATCCTATGCCTCCCACGGATTGATAAACCTTAGGTCATCCACTTGAGGGAAATTTTCTACTGTCCTACAAACCTCTGCACTTGGAGGCCCAACAACGTCTACTAGAAGAAGGTTGTGTAGTAGACATCAAGAACCCAGGCCCAAGAAGAGGCTTAGGAAAGAGGTCAGATTTTAGCCCAGTATCTGGTAAGCTAGCTTGACAAGGAAGTTGTAGGGAATTTCCCTTACTTGAAGGACAAGATGAATAGGAAATAGACTAAGACACAGTTCGTAGTACGACTCGGATTCTATTGTAACCTTAGATCCTCGACCTGTATATGAAGGAGATCCAATGAGGTAGGAAAGGATAAGTTACAAGCTCTCGAGTACTAGGTTAGTCAAGTCGCAGCCTTGTAATCGAGATCTAAGCAATAATCAATCAAGAAAGAAGTAGGCTATTACCTCCGTTGTGAGGGGCCAAACCTGGTTAAACGTGTCTCTCGATTTCGATCAACCTCATTCAAGCTACTACCTAGCCGAGATGGCCTCATGACTAAGTCCTTTTTCGAGGACATCTGCCATGACAAAACCATGACAGTTGGTGCCCACCGTGGGGCCTTCACACGATGGTGCTGAGTTCTTGGAGGGAGCTCTCTTAGGGACCGAGGGCACGATATGCCGGATGACCAAGAGTCGTCGCAACAAGCTCTACATCGACGATTCATACTGGGGCCCCGAGGCCGACTTGATTGAGTACGGGTACTGGGTCCCCTTCGACAAGATCGATGTCTTCATGGGAAAAATCATGGAAACAAGACCCTAGCCGGACATCTGCACTGACATCATCGAGCTGGCTTGGTGCACGCAACCCGCACGGGCTCTAGCCGGTCGTAATCATGTCTTCATCGGCTTCACCCAGGGAGTCAATCTTGCGGATAACTTCGCATCTGGCGGGGACACCCTCGTCTACTCAGACAATGAGTCGTTAGTTGGAGATACTGAGTCAATCCTCCTACTATACAATGCTAGGCTTGGGGGCTACTCTGATGATGAGCCGGCTCCAATTGACCACAAGCCGCTTCATCGAACCACCGTCTACATGGCAGACACCGCCCCAGCTCATAACTCTACGGCGATGATACGTCTCCAACGTATCTATAATTTATGAAGTATTCATGCCATGTTTACAACCATTTTACATGGTTTTGGTATGATCTAAATAGAACTAACCCGGACTCATGCAGTTTTCAACAGAACTACCATGGTGTCATTTTTTTGCAGAAACAAAAGTTCTTGGAATGGGCTGAAAATTTACGGTGATTTTTTGTGGACCAAAAGAGACCCCTGAAGGTTCATGGGAGGACCAGAAGACCCACGAGGACACGACAAGCTCGCTAGGTGCGCCCTACCCCATAGGAAGGGGAGACCGAGCTTGTCGCTGCCTCGTGGACCCCCTTGACGTGAGACCGACGCCAAAATTCCTATAAATACCCAAACACCTAGAAAGAACCCTAGATGAGAAGTTCCACTATCGCAAGCCTCTGTATCCATGAAAACTCAATTAGGACCCTGTTCCGGCACCCTGCTGGAGGGACTAAAACTCAACCAGGACCCCGTTCAGGCACCCTGCCGGAGGGGGGAATCATCACCGAAGGCCATCTTTACCATCCCGGCGGCCACCATGATGAGGAAGGAGTAGTTCACCTTCGAGGCTGAGGGTATGTATCCATAGCTATCTGTTTGATCTCTCCCTCTCTCTCTCTCGTGTTCTTGATTTGGCACGATCTTGATGTACCACGAGATTTGTTAATATATTTGGGTCTTATGGTGTTCTTCCCTCTCTACCTTCTTGTGATGAATTGAATCTTTTCCTTTGAGGTTTGGTTATGCCGGATTGAATCTTTTGGATATGAGAGCACTTGAGGTATGTCTTGCAATGATACATTCGTGGTGACAATGGGATGTTCTATTCATTCACTTGATGTATGTTTCAGCTATCAACTTGTGGATTCCCATGGAGACATTGGGGTAATCTATGCATAGAGGTTGATACGCGTTTTCATATTCCTTTCTCTGATAGAAATCTTGGGGTACTCTTTGAAGTTCTTTGTGTTGGATTGAGTATTATGAATCTGTAGTTGTTTGATGCATATCATATAATTAACTCATCGATAATGTCGAAGTAAATAGCCATGGGTAGCCTAGCCGGCTTCCCCTGGCCCTTCTGAAAAAATTACGAGCCCATCCGGCTCTCATGAATCCAAGACTTGGGGCCGCCTTCCCCTTGCCGGCTGTCTCCCAGGCCGACTATCGGAAGGCGGTCCGACTTTAGCCCTCGTGAAGAAAGACACGGGAGGGCCGGCTTCGAGAAGCCGGCCGCAAGAAGGCCGACTCCAAGAAGCCGGCTCCCACAAAGTGGTCAAGACCGTACCCTCAAAGTTTGCATCCACTCAACGGCGATGTGACGGGGTGTGGCTACAGTGAAGCCTGCCACCCCCGAATCCCGGAGCACGACTGGCACAGTGCGCCGTACGGGTGGCCATGACCCGTCCGGCGCGGCACTGTTGCCATGTTGACCCTGATGTCATCCACGATGGACTACCAGTACGGCCCACGGGCGGTGGGCCCCTTCGGGTAGAGAGACACCCAAAGGCGGCCGTGCATCCCCCAGTCGGCCCGAGACAAAGCCGGCTCTCCATAGCCGGCATGCCACCTCCTTCGAAGGAGACGCCCCATTAAGGAGACAAGATGCGGTGAGGCTACAGCGATCGCCCGCTGGACGGCGGCACTGTAGCCACGCCCACCTCGACGAGGCCCTCGTCACCAGGATCGAGCAACAGCAACCAGCCCCCGACCAGGCCCTGGACGGTGGGGCCTGACTGTCGGCCAGCGACCGGCAGTCGGCAGGACCCACCAGCCGGCGGGCCCCAGTAGCCGGCAGCCGGCGGGACCCAGCAGCCGGCGGGCCCCAGCAGCCGGCGTAGAAGCCGGCGAGCGTAGATACAGACGGCTGGGCCTCACGCCCAGCCGGATTACCATTGTACCCCCGGGGGGTAGGCCTATATAAACCCCCCGGGACACCCATGCGAAGGGTTGATCCCTGCTAGTTCCAGACACCACACAAGGAGAAGAAGAGAGCGAGCCGTGCCCTTCTTCCTCCTCTCACAAAACAGCTCTAGGAGCATCGTGTAGCAACTCGTTCATCTAGTGACCATGCGGAGACCCCGCAGAGCAGCAGTAGGGGTGTTATCTCCTCGGAGAGCCCCGAAGCTGGGTAAGATTCGCCGGCGTGCATGTCTTCGCCTCATCCCGTTTCCAGGCACCGGCGATGTCTTACTGGCTCCCACAATGATAAGCCACCCGTTGGCATATGTCGCACCTACCACCCGACATTTGGCGCCCACCGTGGGGCTAGGTGCACCGTCGTCCGGAGACATGTTCTGGACGGGAACCCTCTTCCTCCCTAGCGAGCGTAGCCAGCCCGGCACGCCCGATGGCGCTCGCCACGACGCGCTGCAAGGCGTCACCAACATCTGCGCGGCGAGTAGCCTCGCTGATCTCCTCGACAAGACTTTCATCTCCGATGAGCTCGCTTCCGACGCGGGCACCGACCGCCTCGTCAAGCTCTTCGGCCAGCTTCACGCCTCCGGCGAGCCTTCCGTGGACTTGGAGTCGGTTGGTTCCACCGATCCGATGCCTGTCGACTCCGACACGGCTTCACTCCACACTTTCCCCACCGACGTCGCGACCTACAACGACCCGCTTCCCCGGACCGATGGCTGCGACGCTGTCACCACCGAGGTGATGGTCATCGGCCACGGCGGCGCTGCTGACAAGAGCGCCCACGACGCCCCGCACGCGGCGGTCCACGACTTGTCCATCCCGCTCCCGGCTGATGCCGACGACGAAGCACTGGAGGCGCGCCGCCTCGCTCTCCTCGTGGAGGGCCAGAGGCTGGCCTCCATCAGACGCCTCACTGAGGCCCACCAGCACGAAGCCGACCGCGTCGCCTTTGGAACGCCGGCTCCGGGCGGGCCAAGCCGCGCCGGTGTTGTCAGGCAGCGCGGCGCTGTCATCGCCGACACGCTGGGGGTCGACCGCCCAGTCTATGCCACTCCACTCGGGAACCTGCGTGCCGCCCAGGCGGCCGTAGACGAGCTAGACGGATTGGGGGCCGAAGAACTCCCCCACATGACCAGACGCATCCAGCAGCTAATTGATGCGGCCGCGCGGCGGCACGAAGCCGACGCCTGCGCGGAAAGCCCTCCCCCGCGCCGATTTCACGGCGCGACGTCCCGGACGCCGACTACGGGCAACACCCGCGCACGACACGAGAAAGAGCCAGCTGCCAGCCGAAGCCGGACCCAAATCTCCATCGAGCGAGACGCAAAAGGCCATCCCCGGGCCGTGGAATGGCGGGGCAACCCGCCTCCGCCTCGGCCCCGTGGAGAGAGATATCCCACCCTGCCGCCTGTGGCGCATCCGACTCTCAGCGGCCGACTAGGTCGCCGCGAAGGAGTCGGTGAGAACGACGCCCGCCATCGGATCAACCGCCTGGCGCGATCCCTGGCGCTGGAAGAAGAAGACGATGTCGGTCCGCCTTGTTTCGGCCCCCGCATCCGCGACGAGCCTTTCCCCAAAGGGTTCTCGCTCCCAAGAGACACGCCCAAGTACAATGGCTCCGTGAAGCCGGAAGATTGGTTGATCGACTACTCCACGGCGGTTATCATAGCCAACGGCAACAGGCGCGTTGCCGTGAAGTACGTGCCCCTCATGCTGCAAGGCACGGCGCGGACCTGGCTTAACAGCCTCAAGCCCTTCAGCATCAACAGCTGGCTAGATTTCACGGAAGCTTTCGTCTGCAACTTCACCAGCACCTACAAGCGGGCTCCCAAGCCCAGACAGCTCTCCTTGTGCGTACAAGGCCCCGCCGAGTCTACTCGCGACTACCTCACGCGTTGGGCCGAGCTCCGCAACTCTTGCAAGGGGGTGCACGAGGTGCAAGCCATAGAATACTTCACTGCCGGGTGCCGAGAAGGCACCCTCCTCAAGCACAAGCTTCTCTGCGACGAGCCGACTACCCTCGACGAGCTTCTGGACATAGCGGACAAGTACGCCACTGCCGACTCCTCGATGAAGACTAAGCTCCGGGTAGACGCGTCCGGGAAAGTACTCAACCCGGCGCCCAAGACGCCGGCTGGGGATTCCGGCCGACGCCCACACCCGAACGATCACAAGCGCAAGGGCCCCGCGCCGCCTCCCGCCTGTCGGCAGGTGGCCACAGTCGAATACGTGCTGCCCGAATGGCGGCCCGCGCCCAAGAAACCCAAGGGCGGCCGGCCGGCTTGGCAGCCGACCTTCTCCTACGAGCAAACTCTCGACGCCCCGTGCAAATTCCACAGCGGCGCGAAGCCGTCCAACCACACAACCCGGAAGTTCCATTGGCTCACCCGAATCTCCAAAGGCGAAGGGCTCGCGCCGCCTCCTCCTGCCGGCCCGCCGCCTCCGGCTCCGCCGCCGCCGGCCGCTCAGCCCGCAGTCGGAGCCGTGCATGATGAGTTCCCCGACAAGCATGCAGCCTATATCATCTTTACAAGCCAGCCCGAAGATCGGCGCGGCAAACGCCGAGAGCACCAGGAAGTCAGCATGGTCGCTGCCAACCCCGCCGAGCACATGCATTGGTCAGAAAAACCTATCAGCTGGAGCCGGGCCGACCACCCAAAGGTGATGCCGTCTCCCGGCTCTTATGCGTTGGTTCTGGATGCCACCCTTGCAACGGACAGACGCGCCGCCCGTTTCTCCCGTGTGTTGATAGACGGTGGGAGCAGCATCAACATCTTGTACCGTGACACCCTGGAGAAGCTGAATGTCAAGACGAAGCAACTCATGCCTACTCGGACAGTGTTCCATGGCATCGTACCCGGCTTGTCCTGTGCCCCCATTGGCAAGATCAAGATTGATGTACCCTTTGGGGACAAGGAGCATTTCCGCCGGGAAGCGATCTGGTTTGAAGTGGTGGACCTGGAGAGCCCCTACCATGCGTTGCTTGGCTGACCTGCCTTGGCCAGGTTCATGGCGGTTCCCCACTATGCATACCTCAAGATGAAGATGCCGAGCACCAAGGGCATCCTCACCATAGCCGGCGATTACAAGAAGTCCTCCGAGTGCGCTGCCGCCAGCAGCCGGCTGGCCGAGTCCCTTGTGATTGCCGAAGAGAAAAAGATGTTGGACCGGGTCGTGGCCATGACCGGCAAGCAGTCGGTCCTGTCCTCCGATCCCAAGGAGTATGATGCCCAAGGATCTTTCCAGCCGGCCAAAGAGACGAAGAAGATACCTCTTGACCCCGAGCACCCCGAGAGGTTTGCCGTCATCGGGGCAAGCCTAAACAGCAAATAGGAAGGCGAGCTCGCCGATTTCCTCCGTGAGAATCGGGACATCTTTGCATGGTCCCCCAAGGACATGCCGGGTGTTCCGAAGGAATTCGTCGAGCACAAACTACACGTTCGAGAAGACGCAAAACCAGTCAGACAACCCCTCCGCCGACTGTCGGAGGAAAAAAGAAGGATTGTGGGTGAAGAAATAGCCCGGCTTTTGGCAGCCGTCTTCATTATGGAAGTTTTCTTTCCAGAGTGGCTTGCCAACCCGGTCCTCATGTTAAAGAAGAACAAGTGGCGCATGTGCATAGACTACACGAGCCTCAACAAGGCCTGCCCTAAAGATCCCTTTGCCCTGCCAAGGATTGACCAAGTGATAGACTCCACGGCTGGATGCGAGTTGTTGAGTTTCTTGGATGCTTACTCAGGATACCACCAGATAAAGTTAGATCCGGCTGACCACCTGAAGACCGCCTTCATCACGCCATTCGGAGCCTTCTACTACCTGACTATGACATTCGGCTTGAGAAATGCCAGTGCCACTTTTCAGCGTTGCATGCAGAAGTGCCTCCTCAAGCAACTCGGCAGAAATGCTCACGTCTACGTAGACGACATTGTGGTGAAGACGGAGAAGTGCGGCACCTTGCTGGAAGACCTCAAAGAAACATTTGAGAACCTACACCGGTTCCAAATCAAGCTCAACCCCGAGAAATGCGTGTTCGGAGTGCCAGTCGGCCAGCTCCTAGGCTTCCTGGTCTCCGAACGCGACATCGAATGCAACCCGGTGAAGATCAAGGCCATTGAGAGAATGGCGATTCCCACCAAGCTTCGAGACATCCAGAAGTTCACAGGATGCTTGGCCTCCCTGAACCGCTTCATCAGCCGGCTCGGAGAGAAAGCTCTCCCCCTCTACCGCCTCATGAAGAAGACCATGCACTTCGAGTGGAATGACCAAGCCGACCAAGCTTTTCACGAGCTGAAGAAGATGTGGCCACACCGCCTGTCCTGGCGGCGCCGACTGAGAAAGAGCCCATGTTCCTCTACATTGCCGCAACCAGCCGGGTGGTCAGCACCGTCATCATAGTCCAACGCCTAGAAGAGGGCCGAGCCCAGCCGGTCCAGAGGCCGGTGTACTATTTGAGCGAGGTACTGTCTGCCTCGATGCAGAACTACCCGCACTACCAAAAGATGTGTTATGGCGTGTACTTGACCGCCAAGAAGCTGAAGCCCTACTTTCAAGAGCATCCCATCACGGTCGTATGCACCGCCCCGCTGGCCGAGATCATAGGCAGCCGGGATGCATCCGACCGGGTGGCGAAATGGGCCATCGAGCTGGCCCCTTACACGATCTTCTACCAGCCCCGCACCGCCATCAAGTCCCAAGCACTGGCCGACTTCCTCGTCGACTGGGCCGAGACCCAGTACCTGCCGCCGGCTCCCTACTCCACTCATTGGCGCATGCACTTCGACGGGTCCAAGATGCGCACTTGGGAGCCGGCGTCGCCCTTACCTCTCCCAAAGGCGACAAGCTCAGATACACGCTGCAGATTCATTTTGCCGCCTCCAACAATGTAGCCGAGTACGAGGTGCTCATACACAGGCTCCGGCTTGCCAAAGAACTCGGCATTCGCCGGATCCTATGTTATGGCGACTCGGACTTGGTGGTCCAGCAATCATCCGGCGACTGGGACGCCAAGGACACAAATATGGCAAGCTACCGCTTCCTTGTTCAGCAAATCAGTGGGTACTTTGAAGGATGCGAGTTCCTCCACGTACCGCGAGCCGACAACGAGCCGGCCGATGCCCTGGCTCGAATAGGCTGCACTCGGCAAGCAATACCAACCGGTGTCTCTCTACAATGCCTCCTCAAGCCGTCCATCAAGCCGTATCCAGAGTCCGACTCCATCTTCGTGCCGCCCGACCCCGACGTGGGCGGGTCCGGCTTGAAGAACCAAGCAGGTGACCCGGGGACTTCAACAGTCGACCTGGGGACTTCAGTAGCCGGCTCGGGGACTTCCGCAGGTACGCCCGACCCGGGGACTGCCACACCCGTCTCGGGGACTGCGGTAGTCGGCTTGAGGACTGCACCAACACAATAGCCGGCGGCCGACTCCAGCATTTCACCACCCAGCCCGCCCGCCCTGGTCGCAGTAGCCACATTGGCAATAGAAGAAGTCGCAGCTCCATCATGGGCTCAGTCCATCCTTAACTTCCTAATAAACCAAGATCTGCCGGCTGACGAAACAGAGGCAAGACAAGTCCAACGCCGAGCCGGAGCATACACAATCGTCAACAGAGAGCTCGTCAAGCGCAGTGTCACTGGAGTCCTCCAGTGATGCGTCGAGCAAGAGAAGGGCATTGCAATCCTCAGAGACATCCACCAAGGAGAATGCGGCCACCATGCGGCCTGAAGATCACTCGTCACCAAAGCCTTCTGCCATGGTTTCTTTTGGCCGACTGCTTTGGATGACGCCCAAGAGTTGGTTAAACATTGCAAAGGGTGCCAACTCTTCAGCTCCAAGCAACACATGCCAGCTTCAGCACTCAAGAGCATTCCCCTCACTTGGCCCTTCGCCGTTTGGGGACTGGACATGATGGGCCCATTCAAGACGGCGCGCGGCGGCATGACACATTTGCTCGTTGTCGTGGACAAATTCACCAAGTGGATTGAGGCAAAGCCGATCAAGAAGCTGAATGGGCCGACTGCCGTGACATTCACCGCAGATATAACAACTCGGTACGGCGTGCCACACAGCATCATCACCGACAATGGCACGAATTTTGCCAAGGGAGCCTTGGCACGTTTCTGCGCAATGCAAGGTATCCGGCTGGACTTAGCGTCCGTTGCCCACCCGCAGTCAAACGGCCAGGTTGAGCGAGCCAACGGCCTCATCCTTTCCGGCATCAAGCCCCGACTGGTCCTACCACTAGAGCGTTCAGCCGGCTGTTGGCTCGATGAGCTGCCGGCTGTCCTCTAGAGTCTGCGCACTACTCCAAAAAGTCAACCGGCTTCACTCCTTTCTTCCTCGTGTATGGTGCCGAGGCGGTCATCCCAACCGACATCGAGTTCGACTCACCTCGAGTAGCCATGTACACGGAGGCGGAGGCCAAGGAGGCGCGAGAAGACGGCGTCGACCTGCTAGAAGAGGGCCGGCTGTTAGCCCTCAACCGGTCCACCATCTCTCAGCAGGGCCTGCGCCGCTACCACAGCCGGAAGGTCAAGCCAAGATCTTTCCAAGAGGGCGATCTTGTGCTCCGGCTGATCCAGCGAACAGCCGGCCAGCACAAGCTCTCGGCCCCTTGGGAGGGCCCTTTCGTCATCAGCAGAGCTTTAGGCAACGACTCCTACTACCTAATCGACGCACAGAAGCCCAAGGCACGCAAGAGAGACGACTCTGGCAAGGAGTCGGAACGACCATGGAATGTCAACCTCCTCCGAAGATTTTATAATTGAAATGCAGTATGTATCACGCTAACTTTTGTACTAAGTACGAGACAATAGGCCCCCCGAGGAGAGCTCGGGGC
Source organism: Triticum urartu (assembly GCF_003073215.2). Lineage (NCBI taxonomy): Eukaryota > Viridiplantae > Streptophyta > Magnoliopsida > Poales > Poaceae > Triticum > Triticum urartu. The sequence continues at coordinate 39,494,165 of NC_053026.1, forward strand.
TGCCATCTTTTATCTATGAATGAAGAGTATCATGCTTATGACCTTGTCATTTCATTTACTTCTTCCGTCCGGCACCGGGTTCGACTAGTCGGCCCGGGGACTGGCCGACTGGAGTTATATTAGAAGTCCTACCCGCGGTCAGACAAGTAGTGTGCCGGCACCCAAGCTTAACTCTTGCCAAAAGTCGCAATTCGAAGAACTGGCTGTCCGGCTGGCAAGAGTTAAAGGTAGGAAAGGACGCCCACACGAAAAACGGCTAGGGACTAACGGACTAATATAACAAAAGCCGGTTTGTCTCCTACCGCCGACCGACTACCAGAGTAGCCGGCCGGCTGGCTTTCATTCCCTTCACTTCAATCCAAGAAAGCTCAAGTACTTGCCTCCCCAAAAGGGGAAGGCGGCAAAGGAAAAAGCTTAAGGATAAAAAGCATACGTGAAGGGAAACCAAACGTACACACGATAATATTTACATAAAAGACCTCCAAGAGGCCAGCATTCAACATAGTTTGGATACACCCCCAGTGGGTGGAACTACGAAAGCTTAATAAAATTGTTCAGAAGGCAACAAACAGGAAAAAACAAGGACGGCAGATTAAGCCGGCGGAGCGACTGACGAGTCGGGCAGGTCGGTGGAGACGGCAGTGTTGGCTGGAGGAGTGGCCGGCTGGCGAACCTCGGCACGATCACCGCCTCCCGCAAAAGGCGCGCTTGCACGCGCCTCGTTGCTAGAGGCACGGTCAGGCTGAGGCTGGCCGGCTGTTCCACCGGCCGGCTCGACGTCTTCACCTTCCTCTTCTTCATCGTCTTCGCCTTCGTCGCTGGAGGCGATCTCCTCTGCCGAGTCCTCACCCGCCGCCGGGTTCAGCCCGAACCACTCCTCCGGCTGGGCAACGCCGTCATCATTTATTTCAGGTGCAAAGACGCTGATGTCGGTGCACTCGGCGATCGTTGAAGTGCGCTGAGAGATAGCCGGCCGCACCTCCTCCAGCTCTGCGTCGGCCTCCAGCCGCCAGGTGCGCAGCTGGTCCAGGTTCAGCCCTGGATACCAAGCTCAGACGAACTCCAACGCCCGCCCAGCTCCAAGCCGGGCCGCTGACGCTTTCCAAGATTTGAAGCGGCCAACCGCAACCTCCAGCCGGTCGGCAGTCCGGCTCGGGGTGCGGGGAATCGTCTCGCCGGGCCAGAGGGCGGCCAACACCTACGTTCCGGCGCGCTGGAGGCGGCGGAGCATATGATGAGCCAGCTGCAGCCGTGCTTGGACCGCCAAGAGCTGCTCCTCAAGCGTTCGGCTCGCATCCGGTGCGATGTTGGCCCCCGCCTGACGGCGCACTTCGCGATGGGCCTCGATGGTTTGAGTAGCAAAGGCGGAGTAGCCGGGAAAGTAGTCTGCACAGAGAATAAAAAGCAGCACAAGTCAGAACACAAATTAGGCGGCAAGGAGCAGGCAGGGAGCAAGAAAGGCGGCTTACCGTCGATCAAGTCCTCAATACGGCCGAAGCCTTCATCCAGCGCTTGCCTGGTCTCAGCCCAGCCCGCCGCCTCAGTCTCGAACTCGGCCTTCAGGGCGGCTTCGCTATCCTGCGCTTTCTTCAGGGCCGCCTTGTGGCTCTCCTCCTGGTCAGCCAGCTTCTTGGCCAGGCGGTCACGCTCCAGGACCAAGGCGGCGTGCTCGGTTTCCTTGACGTGAAGGGCGGCCTGCGCCTCGCTGAGCTGCCCCCTCAAGTCGGCATTGGCCCCTGCAAGCACGAAAGACAAAAGAAAAACCAATGAGGAAGAAGTCGTCAGGGAAGATCCGACCCGACTGCTCAGCAGTCGACCCGAATCTTGGGGACTACACCCAATGGGTGCGCTGACGCGCCCCCACAGGAGATGAATGAAAACAAGGACGCACTCCGGCTGTTGACCAGGTCTTTGGTTCTCCGGCCCAGCTCCTAAGCCTGGGAGTTGAAGGCGGCAGCACGGAGGTTATGATACTCCTGAAAGGACAGACAGGAGGCGGGTATAAGATTGTTGTCAGGACCTAGTAAGTTCCGAGCCGCCTGCGTAGCAGCCGACTCGAAACTCGGGGACTACACCCAGTGGGTGCGCTGACGCGCCCCCACGGAAGAAATCAAGAAAACAAAACAAACAAGGCTAGGAGACTAACCCAGATGATGGCCCGCGTCGCTAGGAATTCTTGGGTGTACTGCTGCAGCGAGGCGGCCTGGTCCTGAAGCCGGTTCCGAACCTCTTGGGCCGCCACATTCAGCTCGCCCGTCGCCCCGCTGGGAGTCCACTCGGACGTGGCGTTGCTGGCCGCCTCCAAGGCCTCTGCCGTCTGGCCGGCACCCGTAACTCGGTGCGGCTCCGGTGCGGCGGTGCCTCCCCCTGCGCGCCGGCGCGTTGCCGGCTGCACCTCGAGGCCGGCTCCTGCTGCCGGCTCACCCCTGGCCGGCTGCTCTGGCACCGCGGCAGATTGGCCGCCTTGGCCCGCTCCGGTCGGCGCCGTCTGCGACGTTCCTTCCACGGAGGCCACTTGGACCTCCCTCCTCTCCATCGCCAGCGGTTCTTGGTCGAGTACCTCCGACGGGGGCACTGGGATATTGGGGGCCATGGCGCGAAGGGGAATGGCGAGCAGCGGAGGCTAGTTGTGCGAAGCCTCCGCCTCTGTCTCCGCGGCTGCCGCCTCCGCCCGGGCCTTGGCTGCCGCATCGGCCTGCTCCTTCGCCGCCTGGGCGGCCTTTCACTCCGCCGCCTCCCGCTCCTTCCGCGCTTCACGTGCGTTCCGCTCCGTGGCCTCCCTGAGGTCAGCGCGGGGGTCCACGCGACGGGAGCCTGAAGACCCTCCAGTCGGCCCGACTGCGGAGCCGCCCGGACTCCGCTCAAGGGAAAGCGGTGCCCTGTCCGGCGAGCAAAGAAAGGTTTAGAAGAGTTTTCAATCGAAAAGAACAACAAAAAATATGTGCCCAAGCATTCGACGACTTACGCTGAGATCGCCTGCGGCTGCTTCACCGCCTTGCGGAAGCGGGCCGCCTTCGCGGCCGCCTCATCTCGCTTCGTCGCCGTTGTGGAAGCCTTGGACTTCTTCGGCCGGCTGCCGAAGAGGATCGACATGGCCCGGCGCTTCTGGGCGCCGCCGCCAGCAGCCGGCGCGGCGGACGAGCTCGCGCCTTGATGATCAGGCGCCGGCTGGCGGCGCGGGGCGACTTCGACCTCGGCATCATCCGGCCAGTCCCGAAGCCGGCCGTGAGCCCCGCGCCTCCGGGCTCGTCGCTTTCCCCCACGATGGCGTCTTCCATGGCGGCCGCTCCCAAGTCTGGGTCGTCGGCGTCGTCCACCGTGCGTTCGGGGCGAGCTGGCGCTCTACCCCTGCAGCCCCGGTCGTCGGCGGAAGGAGAGGGTTCTGCTAGGGGAGAACCAACTAATCAGAAGCCAGCTATCATAAGGCTGGCTACCAACAGGAGAGAAGAAGAAAAACCTACCACGGGCGGAGGGTTGGCGCGAGAGTACGGCGCCTTGCCATATCGCCAGTCCTCGGCGAGCTTGCAGTTGGAGACGTAATTCACCATGTACGACACCTCTGCATGAGGCATCTCCCTGGTGCTCAGCCGGCTTGGGTCGAAGCGGCCGCTCATCTGACAAATCATGTGAGGCCGGCTTTGGAGAGGAAGTACCCGGCGCTCCACGAAGGCGGCCACCAAGTCGGCTCCGGTCAGGCCTTCTGCCTGGATCATCACCTGAAGCCGGGAGACGGCTGCGTTCCCGGCCTGAGACAATGACCTGGACCAGTAGCTCCACGAAGGTCGCCTCCCAGCCAGCGGGCCGGCTTCATAAGCCGGCAGGTTGACGTAGTCGCCTTGCTGGGCGACGTTCTTCACGTAGAAGTATGACTTCTGCCAGAGCTTCACCGACTGGATCAGCGGGATGGGCGGGAACGGGTTGTTCTCGCCCGACCGCCTCATGGCGATATAGGCCCCGCAGGGGGCGGGCACGCCCGCGACGACGGTGCCGAGTTTGCTCTGGAAGAATTCCCCCCAGAGCTCAAGCGTGGGGAGGACCCCAAGGAAACCTTCGCAGAGGGTGACGAAGGCCGACAGCAGAATCACCGCGTTGGGCGTGAGGTGATGCGGCTGAAGGTTGTAGAACTCGAGGAAGGAACGGAGGAACCCGCTCGCCGGAAGGCCGAAGCCGCGCATGCAGTGCGAGCGGAAGATAACCCGCTCGCCCTCCTCCGGTGCCGGCGAAACCTCCTTCTCCGGCGCTCGACGGACCCGCACGAAGCTCTCGCCGGGCAGGCGTCTCGTCTAGCGGAGGAACTCGACGTGGTCCTCATGGACGTTGGAGCCATCCCATGAGCTCTACAGCGCCATGGAAGCGATACGATGCGGCGGCGGAATGGTGCGGCGGTGGGTGGCTGCGGCGACGAGAAGAAGAAGAATGAAGGCGAAAGGGGGCGGAGCGAGGGAGAGTGTGCGAAGCCTCTGCCGCTCCCCCTCCTCCCCCTACTTATAGACCACACGGCGGAGCCGAGGAGGCGTGGCGTGGGGGAACGTGGGGATCAAGCAACAGGATCCAGCCCCCACCTCGACGAGGCCCTCGTCACCAGGATCGAGCAACAGCAACTAGCCCCCGACCAGGCCCTGGACGATGGGGCCTGATTGTCGGCCAGCGGCCGGCAGTCGGCGGGACCCACCAGCCGGCGGGCCCCAGTAGCCGGCAGCCGGTGGGACCCACCAGCCGGCGGGCCCCAGGAGCCGGCGTAGAAGCCGGCGAGCGTAGATACAGATGGCTGGGCCCCACGCCCAGCCGGATTACCATTGTACCCCCGGGGGGTAGGCCTATATAAACCCCCCGGGACACCCATGCGAAGGGTTGATCCCTGCTAGTTCCAGACACCACACAAGGAGAAGAAGAGAGCGAGCCGTGCCCTTCTTCCTCCTCTCACAAAACAGCTCTAGGAGCATCGTGTATCAACTCGTTCATCTAGTGACCATGCGGAGACCCCGCAGAGCAGCAGTAGGCGTGTTATCTCCTCGGAGAGCCCCGAAGCTAGGTAAGATTCGCCGGCGTGCATGTCTTCGCCTCATCCCGTTTCCAGGCACCGGCGATGTCTTACTAGCTCCCACAATGATAAGCCACCCGTTGGCATATGTCGCACCTACCACCCGACAGATACTTGTGGTGACATTGGAGTATCTATGTGACTTTAGAGTTGGTTGATGTGTATCATATGGTGTTATTTTAGTATGAACTCTATGGTTGTTTGTCACACTTATAGGACTAGCTCAATAGATTGATCAGAAAGAATAACTTTGAGGTGGTTTCGTACCCTACAAAAAATTTCATCTTATGTTCTCCGCGATAGGAACTTTGGACTGATTCTTTGTTGCACGTTGAGGGATTTTTATATGATCCAATTATGTTATCATTGTTGAGGGATTGAACTAGTGAAAGTATGAACCCTAAGCCTTGTTTTCAAGCACTGCAATACTGTTTTTGCTCACTTTTGTTACTAGTTACCCTATAATTTTATATTTCCATATTACAAAAACCTATATCTACTATCCATACTACACTTGTATCACCATCTCTTCGCCGAACTAGTGCACCGATACAATTTGCCCATTGTATTGGGTGTGCTGGGGACACAAGAGATCTCTTGTATTTGGTTGCAGGGTTGTTTGAGAGAGACCATCTTCATCCTACACCTCCCACAGATTGATAAACCTTAGGTCATCCACTTGAGGGAAATTTGCTACTGTCCTACAAAACTCTCCGCTTGGAGGCCCAAAACAAGTCTACAAGAAGAAAGGTTGCGTAGTAAACATCAGGCGGCATACGCTGCAATGGGAAATGACGCTTTAGCACCGTCTCCGAACGCGGCCGGCTCGGTCAAACCACTGGCTCAAGTTCTCGCAGAGCTAGTCGCCTCATTGACAACGCTCCTAGAGACGCCGGTAACTGCGGAAAATTAGGCAGAACGCAATGCGGAGATAACTAAACTTCATGAGCAGATGGCTAAGGTCCATGAGGTTATCAACGCTGAGAACACTCGCATGGTGGAGTTGCAAGCGCAGATCCATAATGAGGTGGAACGCCTGAAGACAGAAGCCTGGCACATGGGCCTCCGTCAGAACACCGCAAATGTGGTTCATCAGAGGAGGCACATGAGCCATCTGCCCCCCAATTTTGAGCCCACGCGTTTGTTCAACATGCCGCAAGACACACTTGTTCTGGGGGCTGGGATGAGTGCCCTAGAAGCACCAATTATACCCCAGTTAACCCAGGTCATGACCCAGAAAGGAGACGGGAAGCCACCACTGGCTCAGCCTCATCAGCCAGCTCAGCAGCACCAGCCTGAGTCGGCCCCGCTTCCTCCGCCTGTCCAGACGCCGACGGGTCACTTCTCCACCCCTGTCGACAACATGCTAGCATCAACTACCAACCTTGCCACACTTCTGATCACAGGGAACACCCCGGTTGAGATCGAGGCCCGGAACGCCATCGAGATGTTGAAGACTGCGGTCGCCCAACAGGCAAACTATTCCTACAATCAGCATCGACTACACTCTACCCCACCCAAGCCGCAGCAGGAGCTGACATGCCGAATCGATAGCGGTCTCCAGTAGTGCATGTCGGCATCACGAGCAGCCATAGGACCCGCCTAGGCCTGGGCTTTTGGATGCTCAGGCAATTGTTGATGCGGCTCGGGCTAAATCTCCATGCGTGAAGTTAGTTGCTTTGAATCTGTGGACAGTGACAGGAAGTTTTTGGCATGTGCAGAGAAGGTTAGCCCCACTTTCGTTGTTACAAATCATTTGTTAGATGTGATTCAGACACTAGCACTGTGCTATGTTATTCTGGATGTGATTAAGACTTTCATAGTTTCTACCTAGTATCTAAAAAATGTTGACATCTAAACAGTGGAGCCATGAGAAAATTATTTGGCACCGCTTCAGCAGTTTGTGCAGCCAACTTTGGTCCACACATCTAAGCAGCCAAGCAGTAAAATACTAAAAACTTAATGGCACGAAGAAACTGGGCATCAAAGCAACTAGGTACTCTGGAGTCTGGTTCCCTAATTTTTTTCCTCTGCATCGGCTCGCCAGTGCAGGGCACCGGTGTAGAATGTAGCAACATACATAGTGGGCGACCTTAGTGCTACTAGTTCTAAGTTACTAAATTTGTGCATGTACACACCTATTAGTATCAATTTGATGTCATCCAACCACTATTGCTATGTTGTTGCAGTTATATTTAACTTCCTCATAAAATGTTCAATCTATTATATTATTAAGACGGTAGAAAACGAACGATAAAGATTGAGCTATATAAAGTTAAGATGAATCAACGACAGGGATTTATCAACATGTATATAGAATCCACGTGGAAGAATAATGGAAAAAATAGGTACGTGCAAGTATTTCCAAATAAAAACATGCATGCAAGATCGGACAGCTAAGGCAACATTAGATTATAGTTTTAAAAGGGGTAGTCCGAGAGATAAACACATCAATGTGGACATGTACATTAATGTTCACGTGTCCGACCAGAAGCAGGAACCATCGCCAGTTGTTACTTGGTCTGCGCTTAGCCGTGTATAAATACATGTCTGTCCCCGTAGTCTACTACTACACCTTTGCCATTGGCCATTGATGGCTTTCATATGTGCTTTATTGCTAAATTCGATTGCATCAAGCCTAGCTTTGTATGCACCTTGCTCCCAGCCAGTTTATGCCAGCAAATTAATCACGCCAGCATCTCCATGGTGACGGGTTAAGATATAATACGACTCTGGTATGCCGATATCAATGTAAGGCCATGAAAATGACAGGCATCGTAAGACCATGAAGCTGTTTGAATAGATGGCGATCCCAAGTCGGCAAACACGGATGCAGGCATGACATATGCCAGATGGGTACATGATTTTTTCACTCCACTGTGCCATCTCAGTTTGCATCATTTTGGCTCTGATTATTTGCTAATGACACAAGTTTAGAGTTCAACGCCATAAAAAGATTGTTCTAACTGGTAGCCCAATGGAACAAGTCAATTCAAATAGATTATATCACCTCCTATTTGATGAAGCCATGCACATGAAATAGGTTGTACATGCATTGTACAAAAACATAGTAATTATTTCCCAGTAAGAAGTCATCCCACATGGTAATTTAAAGGATAGAAGCACCACGTTTGAATGCATGGATCTATCCATCTATAACACAAGTAAAACTGGAACCCCATAAAACATAGTAAAATGGATCAATAAAAAATTTAGAATACGCAGCGGCGTGGTGCATTTGGAAGTCACTATAGATCACATCATTATGTTGAAATATATATCTACCGTATATTAATTTTCACGGGTGTGGATACAAACAAATACAGTGCAAACGAATATGTTCTTTTGAATTATATATTAACGCCATAGAAAATAAGTCGCTTTGATTTGTCCACATATGATGCTATATTTGCACTGATGATTGCGGTTCTTGATTACAAATAGTAGTTGATGATTCATTACTAATGAAAATATTACAATACAACATAACACAAAATAAGATGGGCGTGATCATGAATAAACTTTAAAGGGAGCGAGTCAAAGAAAATATTTAAGTTAAATATTATTCTTACACAAAGCTAAGTGTCATAAAATATGTGCATCTCTGGATAGATATGTGTGTAGGAAACATTAATCGTGAAAGGGAACTAAGAATGCAATCATTGATTGATAGGGCTAGAAGAACAGACCATCACATGCGGGCATTTCATGATTAGATTTAAGTCTCCATAGGAAAGTGATCAAGAACCTATTGGGCAATGATACAAAGGAGTGGATCAAAGTGGAAAATAACACCAGGATGGGCATGAAGTCATCCAACTTCACATGCCAAGAAATTTATTTACCAACCTAATGCACTCGCACGTTTGGGATTTTCGTTTCTTCCGTATCAACATATAATTTTTGGCAACTTCAATCAAAATATAGTTGGGTTTGAGGCCATATAGTTGGCAAGGGAAAAAAGGAAAAAAGGTTAATCTAGCCGCGCAAATGCGCAGGTTACCCGGCTAGTTTGTTATTTATAGTACATGACTGAGAACTTGTAGCATTGTTGCACTTAATCATAGCTTCTGATGTTTCTGAATTTGGTTGTTGTCTCATTAGCAATTAATTCATTTGCACATTGATCTTTTTGAGAAGATATGTCATAATTACCCGTTTCTTTAGTTTTTCAAAATATGTACTTGGTGATTTTCTATGTTGCTACAAACCCATTTTCTCTACAATTTTTACTGATTTAATTTTAAATATTATAGTATGAACGGAAGTGTTCTTACCTAGATTGGGTTGATCAAGAGTGGCCACATTCTTTGAAGATGTGCCTAGCAAAGCTCTGGAGCATGTATGAGGAAGAGAACAAAGATAGGCTTAGAGAAAGTGTGGTCACTGCTGAAGAATATTTCAAGATGCGGGAAAAAAGAGGAAGATGGAGAATCAACTCAGATTTTTCAAATTAGACTTTGCTAAGATGGTGTTAGCAAAGGAGGAGGCACTTTCCCAGATGGTCAGTGCAAAACAGGTTCTTACTGAACTGAAAGCAAAGGTAGAGAAGACAAACCTGGCTAATCATGCATCAGTCGATTAGGGAATGAATATATTGTTCTAATATTATTCATATGAAGGTGAACTAGCTATATGCTATATTGTGTTGTTTTCAGGTTGCTATCATACTGTGATGTTAAAATATATTTATGTGCCTGATATGAAACTGGTAAATAGCTATTCGATATGAAATGTGAATTTGCAGAATACTAGAATTATTTATTGTAAACTAATAAACCTGCTAAATGGTCCATGGAACTTGGCAAACTGTTCTAGTAGTAAAGGCGGTTCTGATGGATAGCCCAATGCCATACAGTTTTCTTCATCCAATCATGTGTGATACAGTTGAATAAAGCAAACGATTAATGGAGGCAGACCGTGTGTTTTCGTTGCACCTATCACACACGAGGCTATACATAAAACTGTGTGGTATGTATATACGAATGGAAAGGTTCATCTAGGATTCACTGTGTGGGATATGCAGACGAATGGAAACATTTCTCTGGGATTTACTATGTGGGATATGCAGTTGAATAGAAACGTTTCTCGTCGATTGAGTGTGTGGGTTGGGCAGACGAAGGGAAACGTTTCTCTAGGAATCACTATGTGGGATGTACCTACAAACGGAAACGATGGCTAGACCGATCACGCACGAGCTCATTTTGCACAGCGTGTGTGACCGGAGGGCCTATCCCCGACAGTTTCTGGGTCGTGTGGGAAGGACGCCCCTATCACCCACACTCACTAGGCGATGGTTTAAAATGTCGTCGCGGGAAGGGGTTAAAAATCGTTTGTATAGCACCTCATTGTACCAGTGTCTACCAAGAACTATGGGGCATGTAGGATTGCAATCAATATCAAGCACAATGAAATCTAGGGGCACATAATTCCTATTTGTAATAATAGGAACATCATTAATTCTTAAGTGGAATCTGCTAAGTGCAAATTTGAAGAACAATCATCAAGTTTATGGAAGCCTAGCACATCACACAAAGAGTTTGGAATAGTGAAAATGCTAGCACCCAAATCACATAAAGCATTGCACTCATAATATTTAATATTAATTTTAATAGTAGGTTCCCATTCATCATATAGCTTTCTAGGGATTGAAACTTCCAACTCAAGTTTTTCTTCAAAAGATTTCCTCATAGCATCAACAACATTTTTAGTAAAAGCCTTATTTTGTTCATAAGCATTAGATGAATTGAGCATGGATTATAAGAAGGAAATATACTCAATCAAAGAACAACTATCATAATTAAATTCCTTGTAATCCAAAAGAGTGGGCACATCACTACTCAAAGTTTTGACCTCGTCAAACCCACTTTTATAACTTTTTTCATTAAGATCATCACCCTCCAAATCATTGGGACGCCTTCTAGCTAAAGTTGACTCATCTCTAGTCCCTTCTTTGTCAAGTTTTATATTAGCAAACAAAGATTAAATAGGAGTCACACCAATCACTTTGATGTTATTCTCAAGATCAGAAGGTATATTATTATAATTTCCATAAGAATTTTTGTAGGAATTACCATAATTATTAGAGGAATTACTAGGAAACGGCCTAGGATTAAAATTACATCTATACGCATTATTACCAAAATCGTTCGTACCAACAAAATTAACATCCATAGATTCATTATTATTTTCAATCAAAGTAGACAAAGCCATATCATTCGGATCAATAGGATCACTCTTGATAGAAATCAATTTCATATGTTCATCCATCTTTCCACTCAAAGTATTAATTTCTTCAATAGCATGCACTTTTTTATTAGTAGAAGATCTTTCGGTATGCCATTGAGAGTAATTTCCAATAATATTATCTAAGATTTAGTAGCTTCTCCTAATTTTATTTCCATAAAATTACCACCTACGGTGGAATCTAAAAGATTTCTAGATGCAAAATTCAATCCCGCAAAAAATTTGTATGGTCATCCATAAACTTAAACCATGCGTAGAGCAATTTCTTATCATTAACTTCTTCCTCTCCCATGATTGGGCAACACGTTCATGATCAAGTTGCTTAAAATTAATTGTGTGGTACCAAAGAGAGAAGATCTTAGCGGGAGGAAAGTACATGGAAATAAAAGCATCCTTACACTTATTCCATGAATCAATACAATTTTTAGGCAAGGATGAAAACCAAGTTTTAGCATGATCTCATAATCAGAACGGAAATAGCTTCAATTCAACAATATCATTATCCACATCTTTTTTGTTTTGCATATCACACAGTTCAAAGAAATTATTAATATGGGATGGAGCATATTCATTAGGACTACTGGAATATTCTTCTTTCATAACAAGATTCAACAAAGCGGCATTAATTTCATAAGAATCCGCACTAGTGGCGGGAGCAATCAGAGTACTAATAAAATAATTATTATTAGTGTTGGAAAAATCACACAACTTAGTATTTTCTTGAGACATCATGACAAAGCAACCAATCTAGCACATAAGCAAACAAAAAGCAAATGAAAAGGAAAACGGAAAGAAGGCAAATATTTTTGTATTTTTTCTGAAAACGTTTTAGAAGTGGGGGAGATGAAAACGCGAGTCAAATAGCAAACAATGTAAATGCAAGAGATGAGAGTTTATGAGAGGTACTTGGTAGGCTTCATGTAGATCCTCCCCGGCAACAGCGCTGGAAATTCTTCCTTCTGCTTATTGAGCTTGCGTTGGTTTTTCCCATGAAGAGGAAAGGGTGATGCAGCAAAGTAGATATAAGTATTTACCTCAGTTAATAACCAAGGTATCAATCCAGTAGGAGGAATATACAAGTCTCCAATAGTTGTACCTACACAATTAAACAAATACTTGCATCCAACGCGATAAAGGGGTTGTCAATCCCTTCATGGTTACTTGCAAGGATGAGATCTGATAGAGATGGATATAAAAGATAAGTAAAAGTGCAAACAAAATAGAAGTAAATAAATTGCAGCAAGGTATTTTTGGGTATTTAATTGTGTAGATCTGAAAATAATATGATAAAAGATAGATCCAGGGGCCATAGTTTTCACTAGAGGCTTCTCTCTTGAAAGAAAGCATACGGTGGGTAAACAAATTACTGTTGAGCAATTGATAGAAAATCACATAGTTATGAAGATATCCAAGGAAATGATAGGCATCACGTCCGAGACAAGTAGACCAACTCCTTCCTGCATCTACTACTATTACTCCACACATCGACCACTATCCAGCATGCACCTTGCATATTAAGTTAAGAAGAACGGAGTAATGCCTTAAGCAAGATGACATGATGTAGAGGGATAGATCCAATCAATATGAACAAACCCCATCTTTTTATCCTTAATGGTAACAATACAACACGTGTCATGTCCCCTTCTGTCACTAGGATTGAGCACCGCAAGATTGAACCCATTACAAAGCACCTCTCCCATTGCAAGAAAAATCAATCTAGTTAGCCAAACCAAATCAATATATCGGAGAGAAATACAAAGCTATATAAATCATGCATAAAAAAGTTCAGAGAAGACTCAAATAACATTCATAGGTAATCTGATCATAAACCCACAATTCATTGGATCTCAATAAACACACCACAAAAGAAGATTACATCGAATAGATCTCCAAGAACATTAACACGAACATTGTATTGAAGATCAAAGAGGGAGAAGAAACCATCTAGCTACTAGCTATGGACTCGTAGGTCTGCGGTAAACCAGTCACACATCACCGGAAGGGCAACAAGGTGGATGTAGAAGCCCTCCGTGGTCGAATCCCCTCCGATAGAATACCGGAAAAGGTCCCCAGATGGGATCGCACGAAGAAAGAAACTTGCGGTGGCAGAAAAGTATTTTTGGTGTGTCCTCTCATCTATCGGGAATATTTGGTTATTTATGGAAGAAAGATTAGGGTTGGAAGTGCCACGAGGGGGCGCGCCCCTCGGGGCACTCCCCCTCAGCTTGTGGCCGCCTCGTGGCTCTTCTGGCCTCCCCCCGAAGCTTCCAGGGTGTCTTGTGGTCCAAGAAAAATTGTTAAAAAGTTTCATTCCATTTGGACTCCGTTTGGTATTGATTTTCTGTAAAGAAAAAAACAAGAAAAAACACAACAATTGGCACTGGGCACTAGATTAATAAGTTAGTGCCAAGAAATGATATAAAATAGCATAATAATGCATGTAAACATCCAAGATTGATAATATAATAGCATGGAACAATAAAAAAAATATACATTGGAGACGTATCAATGACTATGAATGACATGCCAATATCACATAGCCTAACACACCTGGATGGAGGAAGTAGTTTCATGCATGCAAATTAGGCAAAAAAAAAAACTGCTCATTTATAGCTGCTTGAAATCTCCAAGGGAGCGACTGTGCGAGCGAGGCGACAATCATGGTAGGCGCGACCACGAGCTGTTGAGAGCCCTTGGAGCTGAGATTGAACGGTTGCATGCTCTGCTGCTAAAAATTTGCAGAAAAACCCTCTAGGATATGATATTCACACATAGGTCTAGAATCACACCATGCAACCATTCGATCTCAGATCCAAGGGCTCTCAGAAGCCCATCTCATGGGAGGATGGAAAGATTCATATCACCTAAAATTTACCCGACCCTTGACGTGCGAACACGCAGATGCTATACTGTGAGGCACACGAAGTGGGTCTAGTAGACATGACATCTAATTGGGCCCCCATAGTATTGTGCATGCAGACATTTATCCACTGGGCAAGCCACTACCCCGCCGTTCGCACGCCCCAATCATTATTTTTACAATTGGAAAACCGCTAGCAGTTTGTTCCTACTCGTCCCCGACCGTCCTTTAACATTACAAAAGTTCGCTCCCAGTCGTCTCGTCCTTTCATATTACAATAGTTCCACTAATCCTAACCATCCTCCAAAATCCATGGCATCCCAAATCTCCATGATCGATGGTGAGTACAAGGTTAGAACCATCACCGGCAATGAGTTTGACGTCATCTACACCACCGTAGATCCATGATGGTGAAAGCATGCCTTGGTCGCTTCCAACACATGTTCAAAAGTTCAAAGGATGAGTGTACTCTGGGCTAGATCTTGAGTACACCACAGTCCTGTAAAAGGATAAGCTTCTAAAGAAGGAAGATATGAAGAAGCCCGCCGTGATCCAGGTTTGCGTACATAACTTGTGCTTCGTCTACCACATATGCCATGCTGATGTTAGGGTGCCAGAATTTGGAGGACTTCCTCAAGGACGACAGAGTCAAATTCGTTACTGTAGACTTCAAGAACGACAAGGAAGTCCTAGCAGGTCGGATATGCCTCGTTGTAGGCCAGTCCTTCGACCTCCAGAAGAATTGATTGGTGTCCTCCCGTCAGCCTTCAATGCTGACCCAAGCAGGAGCCATGGTTGATCCTTCGTATGGTAAACTGGCGAAACCACACTACACGTTTCATTGTGAATGGGAGTGGAATGAAATAGATAAAGACCATATCCAGAACGTTGCAATGGATGCCTACCTTTGTTTGAATATATACAAGGGTTGGATGAAGAGCGAGAGCCTAGTGTGCGGTTCAAGCAAAGAAGTATCAGCGAAGAGGAAGAGGGACAAGGACGAAGTCGAGGACGTGGATGATGACTCCACGTAAGGTGGCAGAGTCGTTGCTCATGCTGGTTCTAATGCAGTGTCTACCAAATTAGTTCCTTAGTTTAATTTCAGGGTGCTTAGTTTTATTTCAGTGGTGTGTTGTGTTCAGCCCCCAACAGAACTATGTTATGTTCTTTCTTGTTACTTGAATTCTTTAGTACATGCGTACTAGTATTTCTTACTGTTCATCTTGTATTTGGTAGTACTACCACTCATTTCTTCACATTATATACGTACTATGTATGAGTGACGACAAGTGATGACTATATATGATATGGCCAACATCATATAGCTAGTAGTTGGCTATACTGTTAACAATGCTCTAAGCATGCCACATACGCAAAATACTTAAATGAGACAAGTAATTCCAAAAAAAACTTAAATGAGAGAAGTTTACCCGAACCATGAATGAGTTTAGTTGTCAAAGAATTAAATAGATATGCAAATATATTTAATAGACTTTAGCACCCCACCTAAGCACGTACTAGCTTTTTTAGTAGTATTAAACATAATTTGGTGACGAGCGCTCTCTATATGTACCACCTTTTTTCTTTAATTTCATGTTGTTAGTTTTGCTCCATGGCACAATCCATTGATAATACTACTGTGCAAAAATACATGTAAAAGGTGAGGGCGGGGCAGTCTCGCCTAGTCAGTTTGACAAAGAGGCGAGGGCCTTTGTGATTTGACGACTCATTACTGCTGGAAGGTGGGGACTTGAGATTTGACTGCTCGTAAAATTGTTGTCGGCGACCTAAGGAGGAGCAAAGAATTGTGCGGTATACTCTAGTTTTCAACTGGCGTAATAGTACGACGGAGGAGTGCGAAACATGGTAGCCCAGTACAATATGGTGATAAAATGATATAATTTGCTTGTGATTGATCACACGGCACCGCTCATCGTTAGTATTTTTCTATTCATGCCTCGCGGAGAACATGACACATGCGGTGAAACACCCGAAGCAAAAGAAGAAACATATGAGAAAAATAAGAAGGAAGATTACCCCCCTCCTCCCCAAAAAAAGAAGTAAGACACAGACATAAGTTTGGGTCGTTGCTCTCTACTTCATGAAGGTTGCTGGCCATGGAGTCCTAACTGCTTCTTCATCGCCTCCATGACCTTCATCTCCTCGCACCTCTCCTCCTCCATCTTCTTCATTGTGTCCATGAAGCGGGATTTCTAGAGGCGAACATGCATCATATCTTCCACAACTGCATTACGTTGCTTGAGAGCAGCCAGGTGCTCGATGTGAAGCTTCGCCAAGTCCTCATTTTGTTCCATGATGAGGGTGTTTATCATCTTCACTGAGGAACTCCTCTTCTCATCCAGCCGACGATCTCCTCCTTTAGTAGGTCGAGCTCGTGGCAGAGCTTCTTCTTGTCCTCCTCAAGTTCCAAGATTTCACCGGTTGCCTTCTTACCCGAGGCAATGCTCTCCTTCAGCAGCTTCACCAAGCTGGCGGTCAACTCATTCTGCTTATTGAGTTGAGCGGACATGTCGTCGAGGGATAACGACTCCAGCACCGCCAGCTCGGTATGTTTGCCTCCATGGCTAGTGCGCTCCTGGGATCCCTCACCTGCCCGTGAGAGATCTTTCGAGGCCTCCGCGAGGCGGCGAGCCCTCTATTTTTTTTCCGCGGCCTTGGTCGCCGCTCCCTTGTTACTAGTAGTTCTCAACCTAGAGCTCTGCACACCAGCCATGGCAAGGAAGGACGAACAAGAAATACTTATGAGGAGGAAGGTAGAGTGCTTTTCGGCTAGGTTGTTCCCCTTTTTATAACCTACTAGTACTAGTACTAAAGGGGACCGGTAGACATCAGACTACTGATGAATGCATCCTATCAGACTAGTCGAGGGACGTACGATTAGGAGCATTCTGATCACTCGATCCGTGACAGAAGCTGCGTTTGGTAGGTTAGATTTCTTTATTAAATGCGTGATTTGTCATAACTACTCCCGTGAATATTGCTGCTTCCGAATCCCTTATTACCAACGTAAATTTGATTTGCTCCCTAATAACTGCTTCCTAGAATCACGCATGATCTCCTTTATGCGAACAAATCTGGAAGTTTTGGAAATATTTTTGGTAAATTGTGATCTTTCCTACAGAATAATCTTTAAAATCAATTATGATTTATTATCTAAGATCTATTTTTCACAATGGAAACATGTTTTGTTGCAACAAAAGCATTCTTCATGATAGATGGAAGCACTAGAAGCACCTGTGACGCCCTCTATTTGACCGTCACTAATCATACACGCAAACGTGTACGATCAAGATTAGGGACTCACGGGAAGATATCACAACACAACTCTAAAAATAAATAAGTCATACAAGCATCATAATACAAGCCAGGGGCCTCGAGGGCTCGAACACAAGTGCTCGATAATAGACGATTCGGCGGAAGCAACAATATCTGAGTACACACATAAGTTAAACAAGTTGCCATAAGATGGCTAGCACAATAGTAGCAATGATCGAAAAGGAAAGGCCTCCTGCCTGGGACCTCCTAACTACTTCTCGAAGCCAAACTCCACGTAGAAACATCCTCGGGATCCTCTGACTCCTGGAATCCATCATATGATCGCAAAAGCCGAGAAAAGGGGAAAAAGAAGTAGCAAAGCAACAACGAGTGTCGGTGTCAAAACGGGCAGATCTCGGGTAGGGGGTCCCGAACTATGCGTCTAAGGATCGAAGATAACAGGAGGCAGGGGACATGGTGTTTACCCAGGTTCGGGCCCTCTTGATGGAGGTAATACCCTACTTCCTGATTGATTGACTTTGATGAGTATAAGGGTTACAAGAGTTGATGTACCACGAGATCGTAATGGCTAAACCCTAGATGTCTAGCCTATATGATTATCCTTGCCTCTATGGACTAAACCCTCTGGTTTATATAGACACCAGAGGGGGCTAGGGTTGTACAGAGGTAGTTTACAGAGAAAGGAATCTTCATATCCGCATGCTAAGCTTGCCTTCCATGCCAAGGAGAGTCCCATCCGGACACGGGGAAAGTCTTCCGTCTTGTATCTCCATGGCCCATTAGTCCAGCCCATATCACATAGCCCAGACGCCCGAGGACCCCATAATCCCGGACTCCCTCAGTAGCCCCTGAACCAGTCTTCAATGACGATGTGTCCGGCGCACAGATTGTCTTCGGCATTGCAAGGCGGGTTCCTCCTTTGAATGCTTCAAAGTAATTGATCGTCAGTACTATATCTGGCTCTGTACAATAGTCATACCTCTGAATCACAAGGGCAGAATACAGATAAGTTCTGTCCTCCGAAGATTTTACCGGTGAGACGTTATGTCCGACGATTTTATTATTTCAAACCATTTTTAGGCCTCTGGTTTCACGTTTTGAGACGCAACCACCGATGACACCTCTTGTCAAAGCAGAGATCGTGCCCCTTATTACGGGATTCTCATCAATATGGGTTTGGGAAAACCAACCATGCCGTTTCGCACGCCCCCTTGGAAATAGGAGAACTTTAAGGCTCGTGGGGGACACATGATATTCACTTCCTTTATAAGGAGATAAGATTCCCCCCTTTTACCCCATGCCTTCCCCTTCCTCGGCCCATCCGCCCTCAAGCTCCAGTGCCCAAGCTTCAATCTTCTCTGTTCCCAAAAAGTACTCCAGCCATGTCCGGATCTGGAGCACAGGGCAAGTGGATGGCTTCCTCTGTCATGGAGAAAAACATCAAGGAACTCCGGGAAGCGGGGTACCTGGCCAAGGAGATCGCCCACCGGCTCCCAGCCAAAAAGCAGATCATCCCCACACTAGAGCCCGGCGAGAGGGTAGTGTTTATCCCTCATTCCTTCGCCGACTGGGTTTTCCCCTTCATCCTTTCGTCCGCGGCCTCATGTTTTACTACGGGCTAGATTTCCATGATATAGCCCCAAATTCTTTCCTCATCATTTCGGTGTTTATCGTCGTATGTGAGGCATTCCTTCTTATTCCCCCACTTCGGCCTATGGCTCAAGGTCTTCAACGTGAAGCCGAAAGTGGTGAATGGCCAGCACGCGGATTGCGATGGCGCTATGTGAGCAAACTTCCCAACGTCACTTGGCCCTAGGGCACCTTCATGGAGACCGTGAAGGGATGGCAGTAGGGGTGGTTCTATGTCACAGAGCCCCGGGACTCCACATGGGCTGCTCCTACGGAGTTCAAGTCCGGACCCCCAATGCGGCTGGCATCCTGGATCAACAAGGGCCTGGACTGGGCGTCGTCTGACGAGCTGATGATGTTGTAGAAACGTATCAAGAGCATGGTAGATAAGAATACCAGCCTCACCAGCGTGATCTAGGTGATGCTCTTCCGCCAGATTCTCCCCTGTCAGCGCGTCAAGAGTTTATGTGGGAGTTCAACCCGGCCAGTCCTTGGACCCTGCAGCGGTTCTTCGGCACGAAGCATGAAGACATGTGGAAGCTGCTCTTCAAGACCCAGAAGTCATGGTCGGAGACAACCGAAGACCTCGGCTACGACAGCACCCACACTGCGGCCCTCGTAAGTTCTTTGATAACCTTACTTTGCGAGTCGAAGGAGCACACTAAACTCTCCATTTTCTTTTGTAGGGCTGGACGAAGAAAGCGGAACAGATTCACTGTCCGGCTCTGCTGCCCGAAGACTCAGCTATTCCTCTATTGACGAGGATGCTGGTCCCGGCGCCGTACTAGGCACTGGAAAAGAAAGCCAAGGAGAAGGGCAAGGAGGACAAGAGTGGCCTCCACCGTAAGGGTGCTTCGGACGTAGCGTCCGAGGACACCGGAACCCTCTCCTCCCCTGATGAAGAAGAAGAGGAGGAGGAAGAGAGCAACTCCCCCCTAAGGGGGAGAAGAATAAAAGGGCAGCCTCTGCTGATCTAGAGGCGGAGGAGTCCAAGAAAGGGAGAACCTCCCTTATGGATGGCTCCGAGTCGGACGCTAACGAGTGGCGCCCCAGGCCGAAGCCCTGCCAGGATCATAAGTACTCAAAGGTATATATATGTCCGGCTTTTCTAGCTTATATTTATAATATGCTTAAATTGCATCTTGTAGTCTGGTTCATGTCCTCCCCCAACGATGTTCCTCTTCTGGGAATTCGCTGGGTCCAAACATGATGGAGAGCGAGTTGCCTCCACCAGCTTCCTTCCCCACTGCAGCGGACAACACCGAGGTGTCGTCCCAAAGGAACCTTATGGAATAGGGAGAGGTGCCATAGGCTGCCAAGGCGATGCCGAAGGGTGACACCTCGGCTGCCGAGAACATGGGGGAACTGACCCCCATGGAGACTAGAGATGGGGGCCATGTCCAGTTGGGCCCCCAACCAAATGTCGCTCCGGAAACCCACACGGTTCTGGAAATAGATGAGCAACCCTCTTTTCTAGAAGGGGGCGCGCCTACTACACTGGCGACCTCTATCAATGCGGAAGCACCGGACACTCTGGTGAGAGCGCCTCAAAGCGCCACCATTGTGGAAGAACATCATACCCTTATGGGTACGGTGATTGAAGGTTCAGTCTGCAAAAAGCGGATTGAGCGAAGCTTACACTATCCTTTTAAGAGGCTTTGAGGTATGTGCTTTACAATGTCTTTTAGCTGTATAAAAAGAATGTCTGTGTATAGATAGTAGCCCCTGAGACTCTGTTCGGTGTTTGGAAAGAAAAACCGAACAGAGGATCTAATAACTCACGCAGGAGGTTAACGTACATATCCGTTTGAACAACCAGGCCGCGAAATAGGCGTCAGTTGCCCATGCTGCCGAAGCGTCCGAGCTAAGGCGGAGGTTAGAAGAAAAGCAAGGTATGTAATACCGAAACACGTCTGAAATGATGTCAGCGGTGATGTGGGAACTCAATGAGGTGTTAGTGCAGCGAACCAGGCAATTGGACTATCTGCCTTTATCACCCTCACTTAGCCATAGGAGTTTTACAATAGGAGTGTGAGCGCAACCCCTAGTATTGTTCGATTATCCAAACTTGGGTGCTATAAAGTCCCAGTCAGGTGAAGGCCGGCCTGTCGCATAATGCGGAGAAATCACGAGAGATTATACTTAGTCACAATAACCGACCAGCTCTCGCCGCATCATGACTGTCAGTTTTCGGCTTTGTCTACTAACGTGTTTGTCTGGATGAACCAGAAACACAATCATGTCAGTTCTCCCTTTACTACATTAGCCGATCAAGCGGAACGTAAAGTGATACGTCTCCAACGTATCTATAACTTTTGATTGTTCCATGCTATTATATTATCCATCTAGGATGTTTTATATGAATTTATATGCTATTTTATATGATTTTTGGGACTAACCTATTAACCTAGAGCCAAGTGCAAGTTTTTGTATTTTCCTTGTTTTTGAGTTTTACAGAAAAGGAATAGGAAACAGAGTCCAATTGACGTGCCAATTTTTGATGTTTTTTTATGGACCAAAAGAATCCCCCGAAGTAAAAGAGTTGGGCTAGAAGAGTCCCGAGCCATCCACGAGGGTGGAGGGCGTGCCCTACCCCTGGGCTCACCCCCCTATCTCGTGGATGACTCTGAGACCCCCCTGATGTGAGACCTATGCCAAAAATTCCTATAAATATAGAAACCCTGAAAAGAAACCTAGATCGGGAGTTCCGCCGCCCCAAGCCTCTGTAGCCACCAAAAACCAATCGGGACCCTGTTCCGGCACCCTGCCAGAGGGGGGGATCCATCACCGGTGGCCATCTTCATCATCCCGACGCTCTCCATGACGAGGAGGGAGTATTTCACCCTCGGGGCTGAGGGTATGTACCCGTAGCTATGTGTTTGATCTCTCTCTCTCTCTCGTGTTCTTGACATGGCACGATCTTGATGTATCGTGAGCTTTGCTATTATAGTTGGATCTTATGATGTTTCTTCCCCTCTACTCTCTTGTAATGGATTGAGTTTTCCCTTTGAAGTTATCTTATCGGATTGAGTCTTTAACGATTTGAGAACACTTGATGTATGTCTTGCATGTGCTTATCCATGGTGACAGTGGGATATTCACATGATCCACTTGATGTATGTTTTTGTGATCAACTTGTGAGTTCCGTGACCTCGTGAACTTATGCATAGGGGTTGGCACACGTTTTCGTCTTGACTTTCCGGTAGAAACTTTGGGGCACTCTTTGAAGTTCTTTGTGTTGGTTGAATAGATGAACCTACGATTGTGTGATGCATATCGTATAATCATACCCACGGATACTTGAGGTGACATTGGAGTATCTAGGTGAAATTAGGATTTTGGTTGATTCCCGTCTTAAGGTGTTATTCTAGTACGAACTCAATAATAGATCGAATGGAAATAATAGCTTTGTGTTATTTTACTATGGACTCTTGAATAGATTGATCAGAAAGCATAACTTTTAGGTGGTTTTGTACCCTACAATAATCTCTTCGTTTGTTCTCCGCTATTAGTGACTTTGGAGTGACTCTTTGTTGCATGTTGAGGGTTAGTTATATGATCCAATTATGTTATTATTGTTGAGAGAACTTGCACTAGCTGTTTTTATATTTTCAGATTACAAAAACCTATATCTACCATCCATATTGCACTTGTATAACCATCTCTTCGCCGAACTAGTGCACCTATACAATTTACCATTGTATTGGGTGTGCTGGGGACACAAGAAACTCTTTGTTTTTTGGTTGCAGGGTTGTTTGAGAGAGACCATCTTCATCCTACGCCTCCCACGAATTGATAAACCTTAGGTCATCCACCTGAGGGAAATTTGCTACTGTCCTACAAACCTTTGCACTTGGAGGCCCAACAACGTCTACAAGAATAAGGTTGTGTAGTAGACATCAAGCTCTTTTCTAGTGCCGTTGCCAGGGAGGTTAGTGCTTGAAGGTATATCTTTAGATCGTGCAATCGAATCTTTTTGTTTCTTGTTTTATCACTAGTTTAGTCTATAAAAGAAAATGACAAAAAAGTGGAACTCAGGTTGCTTCATATGCTTCATCTTTTTAATATCTTTCATGAAAATGATGGAAACGAAAATTGTGCTAAAGTTTTAGAAGAAGAATGCATTAAAATGTTTGGCACTAAATATTGGAATGATGAGCATGATTGCAATGTTGTTAGTATGAATTCTTTGAATATCCATGATGCTAATGATATGCAAAGCCACAAGCTTGGGGATGCTATGTTTGATGAAGATGATATTTTTTGTCGCCCAAGTTTTGATGAGAAAATTTATTATGATGAAAGAATCCCTCTTATCTATGATTATTATTGTGATGACACGTATGCTATAAAGGATAATGATATCCATGAAACTTGTCATCATGATTTTAACTTTCAATTGGATTATGCCTCACATGATAGTTATTTTGTTGAGTTTGCTCCCACTACTATTCATGAGAAGAAATTTTCTTATGTGGAGAGTAATAAAAATTATATGCTTGTAGATCATGAAAAGAATGCTTTATGTGATGGCTATATTGTTGAATTCATTCATGATCCTACTGAAAATTATTATGAGGGAGGAATATATGCTCATAGGAATTGCAATAATATCAAGTTTCCTCTCTATGTGCTTAAAATCTTGAAGTTATGCTTGTTTTGCTTTCCTATGCTTGTTGATTCATGTTCCCATAAATTGTTTGCTCACAAAATCCCTATGCATAGGAAGTGGGTCAGGCTTAAATATGCTAGTCATATGCTTCATGATGCTCCCGTTATGTTTCAGTTCTTATCTTTTATGTGAGCATCATTGTCATCATCATGCCTAGCTAGAAAGGCATTGAAGAAAAGCGCTTGTTGGGAGACAACCCAACATTTATACCTACTGTTTTTGTGTGTTCACATGATTATGCTACTGTAGTAATCATGTTTTATAGCTTTTGTTTCAATAACGTGCCAAGTAAGACCTTTGGGATGATCTATAGTGATAGTTGATTTGATCTTGCTAAAAAAACAGAAACTTTTGCGCCAAAGATATTAGTTTTATTTTTTACAGAAGCGTGATAAAATACTGATTCTTTCTTCACAGCATTAATAAACAAATTGCCTAGGACTTCCTAATTTCTCAGGATTTTTGGAGTTACAGAAGTATTCGAGAGTTACAGATTACTACAGACGGTTCTGTTTTTGATAGATTTTGTTTTCTATGTGTTGTTTGCTTATTTTGATGAATCTATGAGTAGTATCAGAGGGTATGTACCATAGGGAAGTTGGAATAAAGTAGATATTACACCAATATAAATAAATAATGAGTTCACAATAGTACCAAAAGTGGTGATTTTATTTCCTTATACACACGGAGCTTACGAGTTTTCTGTTGAGTTTTGTGTTGTGAAGTTTTCTAGTTTTGGGTAAAGATTCGATGGACTATGGAATAAGGAGTGGTAAGAGCCTAACCTTGGGGATGCCCAAGGCACACCAAGGTAATATTCAAGGACAACCAAGAGCCTAAGCTTGGGGATGCCCCGGTAGGCATCCCCTCTTTCATCTCCGTTCATCGGTAACCTTACATGGAGCTATATTTTTATTCACCACATGATATGTGTTTTGCTTGGAGCGTCATTTTATTTTATTAGGATTTTCTTGATGTTATTTAGAGTAATATTTTGCATATTTTACTTCAATAAAAAGGTCAAGTATAGCCTTTACCATGCTTATTTTGCAAGTCCATATGTTGCTGTTTTAAAAACAAAAAGTTTGCTGTTATGTTTTGAATATTTGTGATGTCGGTGTAAAAAAGTAGGGGCTCTCCTTTTAACCCCTTTACTTGTGCATGGGCAGTGAGAGCCGCGCGCCACGGCCACACTTAGCAGGGCAGATGAGGGAAGCCGGAGAGAAGCCGAAGCACGAGACAAACCAAGGCAACGCCAAGACCATAAACGCAGGAGAGCAAGAGGGCGAGGTGGTCTTGCCGAGGTAGCCTCCGCAACCCCGCTATCAGTGTCAAAACCGGCGGATCTCGGGTAGGGGGTCCCGAACTGTGCGTCTAAGGAGGATGGTAACAGGAGGCAGGGGACACGATGTTTTACCCAGGTTCGGGACCTCTGGATGGAGGTAAAACCCTACGTCCTGCTTGATTAATATTAATGATATGGGTAGTAAAAGAGTAAATCTACCACGAGATCAGAGATGCTAAACCCTAGAAGCTAGCCTATGGTATGATTGTATGTTGTCCTACGAACTAAAACCCTCCTGTTTATATAGACACTGGAGAGGGCTAGGGTTACACAAGGTCGGTTACAAAGGAGGAGATACACATATCTGTATTGCCTAGCTTGCCTTCCACGACAAGTAGTCCCATCCGGACACGAGACGAAGTCTTCAATCTTGTATCTTCATAGACTAACAGTCCGGCCAATGGATATAGTCCGGCTGTCCGGAGACCCCCTAATCCAGGACTCCCTCAGTAGCCCCTGAACCAGGCTTTCAATGACGATGAGTCCGGCGCGCAGTATTGTCTTCGGCATTGCAAGGCGGGTTCCTCCTCCGAATACACAGCAGAAGAATTTGAATACAAGGATAGTGTCCGACCCTGCAAAATAAGTTCCACATACCACTGTAGAGAGAATAATATTTCCAAAAACCCAATTTGATGACTTGTTTTGGCAACACGACATTTTGTCATGGCCCGGTGATTATTTGAACCGTTTCCTTTAACTAGCCCCGCACATAACGCGAGGCAGTTTTTTGACACGTCTTGTCAAAGCAGAGATCGTGTTCCCTTATCACGGGATTCTCATCAATACGGGTGTGGGTAACCCAACCGCGCCATCGATTACGGCGCTTGGGGGATAAGAGAGTTTTACCAGGCTAGTGGGGACGCATAGTTTCATCCTCCCATATAAAGGGATAAGGATTTACCTTTTCATCCACGCCTTATTCCTCCTTTGCTCATCCATTTTCGCACACTCGAGCTCCAGCGCCCAAGTTCGCATTCCCCGCCTCGACCTTATCCAACCACGTCCTGAGTGGGAGGCAAGTGGATGATCTCCTCCGTCACGAAGGGACACATCAAGAAGCTGAGGAGAGCCGGATACCTGCCCGACGACATCGCGCACCGGCTCCCAAACAAGGGGCAGCTCATCCCCACCCCCAGGCCCCATGAGAGGGTAGTGTTCCTTACCCATTTCCTCCGCGGACTGGGATTCCCTCTCCACCCATTCGTCTGGGGGCTCATGTTCTACTATGGCCTGGATTTCCACGATCTGGCCCCGAACTTCATCCTCAATATCTCGACGTTTATCGTCGTGTGCGAGGCCTTCCTCCGGATCAAGCCCCACTTTGGCTTATGGCTGAAGACTTTCAATGTCAAGCCAAAGATAGTGAGCGGCCGCCAGGCAGAGTGCGGAGGCGCCATGGTGGGCAGGATGCCCAACGTCACATGGCTCGAGGGCTCCTTCGTGCAGACCATAAAGGGGTGGCAGTCGGGGTGGTTCTACATCACTGAGCCGCGTGACCCTAAATGGGTAGCGGCCCCCGAGTTCCGATCTGGCTTCCCCACACGGCTCACCTCCTGGCAAGAGAAGGGCCTGTCCTGGGGTAGTTCCGGAGAGCTGACTGGACTCCAAACATGTATTCAAAAAATGGTGAACAAGAAGCTCAAACTTGTCAACGTAGTCCAGGTGATGCTCAACCGCCGGATCCTCCCGTGACAACAACGGGCCTTCAACTTGTGGGAGTTCGACCCGGCGTAGCACCGAACTCTGAACAGGCTCTTCGACACAACTCACGAAGATGCCTGGAGGGTGCTGTTCAAGAGCGCCGAGGTTCCCCCTCCCACTACTGAGGATCGCGGATTCAGCGCGAAGCGCCAAGCCAGCGTGGTAAGTTTCTTTACCTCTTACAGGATACTTGTTTTTCATAGTTCGACTCCATGCGGGATCTAAACTCCCGTACCTTTGACAGGACTGGCAGGAGACGGCCGGACAGATCGACTGTCGGGCTCCTTTGCCCGAAGGCCCAGTAGACGCTCTTCTGGCAAAGATGCTGACTCTGGCTCCTTATACGGTGCTGGAGAAGACCAAGAAGGCCAAGGGAACCCGAAAGAGTTCCCGCCGCCAGGCGTCATTGGACTCACCGTCCGAGGACTCTACGGTGCAATCCTCCCCCGAAGACGAGGAGGCAGAAGATGATACTCCCCCTCCAGACGGGGGAGACGAGAAAAGGAAGGTCGCCCCAAATGGGGAGGCCGAAGGGTCCAAGAAGGGAAGGACTCTCCTTGCGGACAGCTCTACCACCGTCGCGGACGGCGAAGACGAGTGGCTGCCCAGGGCCAAGCCCCCGGGGAAGTCATAAGTATTCGGATACCAGAGTAACTCGTAGCATTCCCTTGTCGCAATGCTTCACCTAACGCCGAATATGATTATGCAGGCCTCCACGAGCCCATATCGATGTATCGTCGGACGGCTCCCTGGGTTCGTCGGATATGGATAGCGATCCAGTTCTAACCGCCACCTCCCCTCACCCTGCGGACGATGCCGAGGTATTGTCTCAAGAGGCACCGGGTCGAGGGGGGACACTCCCGGAGGCGCCTCAAGGCGGCCTTCCGGACTCCGGGAGCATAGGGGACAAGGCCCCTGAGGGCTCCGAGTTCGGCCCTCAGCCGAACACCGCGCCGGAACCTCCAGTGGTTCCGGACTCGGGCAGGCGGCCTCCTTCCAAGAGGGGCAAAACGCCTGTACTAGTGACCTCTGTCCATCCAGAGGAGCCGGACAATCTGCTGGAAGCGCTTCGCAGTGCTTCCATCGACGAGGAGCACCGCACTATTATGAGTGTGGTGATCCAGAAGGTTCAGTCCGCCAAGAGTGGATTGACTGAAGCCTGTGCCAGCCTTCTAACAGGCTTTGAGGTAAGTGTTTAAAATATAGGAAAAATATTACCGCATAAACAGTAGCCCCTATCTATGTTCGGTGTTCACAAAGAAAAGCCGAACAGAGGATCAAACAATATCACAGGAGTCTAATATAAGTATGTCAATATGCATATGCAGGCTTCGCTGCTGGCGTCCACCGCACTGACTGCGGAGGTCGCCGTACTAAAGCAGGACCTTAAAGGGTCCCATGACGAGCTTGGCCTTGCCAAGAGGCAGCTCGAGGAGAACAAAGGTAAGTAGTACCTAGTCTATGGATATGTATAAAAAGAATGCGATTGCAAAATGACAGGATCATCATGAATTTGCCAAGGGCCACGACCGAAGTGGCGACCCTAAAGCAAGCGTTGTCCGAGGCCGAAGATAAAGTGGCCAAGGAGCGCACCGAGCGAGAAAAGCAAGAGGCTCGGGTGGGCGAGGTGCAGCAAGAGCTCCAGGCTCTCATGACAAAGCACAAGGCGTTGGAGCTTGACTCGAAGACGCGGGAGTCTGAGCTTGCCGCGGCCCTCGAGAGCGCAAAGAGTGCCAAGGCCGAAGCCCAAAAGGCCCTCCAGGAGATCGACGCAATGAAGAAGATAGCGGCGGGTGAGGCATTCTATATGCAAAGCAAGCATGTAAAAGTAAATTACCGATTACTTACCCGAATCCGGAGCTCTCCAGGAGCATTCGCAGATTTGCCCCGCAGCGTGTCGGATGCCGCGAAGTTTTACTGGGCCGAGGATGGAAGCTCGACGGAGAAGTTGTTCTAGGCCCAGTATACTGGGACCGAACACCCAGTGTCTGTGAGCGACCAGCTAAAACAGCTGGTCGAGCTGCACAAGGCGGCCGAACAGGCCATGAAGGGCTTTATAGTCTGGCTGTGGCCTGGCGACGCCCATCCGAACAGCTACTTCGGCCTGGTGAGGCGGATTGTGGATGCCTGCCCGCGGCTGGAGGTCGTCAAGCGATCCGTCTGCATTGAAGGTGCACGCCGGGCTTTCGCCCGTGTGAAGTTGCAATGGGTCAAGCTAGACGCCGTGAAGCTGATCAAGGAAGGGCCGCCGGAGGGCAAGGAGCATCGCCACCCTGAGATGTACTACGAGGGTGTTCTAAAGGGTGCCCATCTCACAGCGGACGAGTGCACGAAAGATGTAATATTTGAGTGAAACTTGCTCGTGTGATCCTGTATTTATGAAAACCTGCTCATATGCGCTATGCAACGCTTGTTTGAATTTAAAATATTACCTTCTGTTTGGCTTTTTATCCAATCTGAGAGTTGGCTAGTCCTCGGCTTCTGCCCCCATGCCGCGAGTGCTGCGGTGTTCGGAATAAACCTGAGCACTCTTGTTCCCATTTTTTGGTCCTTCGAGGGAGGCGCTCAGCACAACGAACAAGGCAACCGGACTAATAATGCTTTATCACTCTCACTTAGCCATAGAATTCTATAATTTTAAATTTCGGCGAAGCCCCTGGTATTCGAAAGGCCGAATTCAGGGCGCGATACACACCTTTAAGCCGAACAGGGCCGGTCCTCGCTCTAAGAGGCATAAGTCTTTAGGGACTCGAAAGCTCGCCGAACAGTGACCAGTCTCTCGCCTTATCATGACAGTCAGTTTTAGCTTTCTCTACTGAGGTGCTCAGCCCAGCAGAACCGGGGCACAATCGCAGTAGTTCTCCTAGCGCTACCTTAGCCGATAGAGCGGAACGTAAGGTACCAAAACATAGGAGTCGGGAAAACCCAACATTTGACCAAAGACATGATTCGGAGCTGATGCATATAATGCTATAAGTTCGGGGTGCACTTGTAAAAGTGTTCGGACTGTTCACACCATATTGTGGGGTACGTAAGCCCCTGGTGTATTGGTCGTACCAAAGTGTACGGTTGCAAGGCGTCATTAATGAACATATATATATATAAAAAGAATGCAATAACAGTCGTAATGTTATGCATTGTTTATTCGAAAAGTTGCGTTAAAGCAAAATGATACAGATAGTGCGATAAGAAAAAAGTAGGACTATGTCCCTTCCAAGGGCAAGCTGAGGAATAGTATTAAATCAAATATTTCGCTCGCTATTGTAATCCACCTGGGAATTCTGTGGTGTGACGTAGCTTTCTGCCTCCTTAGTTGCTGCATCATGTGTTCGGCAATCATGCTGCCGGACAGGGTTTCCAGAGATTAAGGTCCTGAAAAAGAGAAAAATAACAAAGCGGGAAGCCCCTAGTGTGGTTTAAGCCGTGTCTTGGGGCGTCCCGCAGTTGTGCCCCCTCCCCACCTGTGCCCATGGTATTTTTAATGCGTAATTATGTACGCGTGGCACGAGTTTCGCCGTTTGACTGGGACTGGGGTGGGGGCCGTATTGCTACACAAGCTCAGATCGTGCCAGGCGGTCTAGTTGCCGATTGCTCCGAGTGCACTTGAAGGTGTCCAGGTCTTGAAACACCGAACTGGTGGATTGCCTTGAGAGGCTGCTTTGCACTTCTGTTGCGAGGGCCGCAGTGTGCTCCTCCGTTCGGAGAGAGCGCTCTGTGTTTCCATTGACTGTAATAACTCCACGGGGTCCTGGCATCTTGAGCTTGAGGTATGCATAATGCGGTACCGCATTGAATCTCACAAATGCGGTTCGCCCGAGCAGTGCGTGATAACCACTGTGGAACAGGACTATATGGGAGATTAACTCTTCGCTTCAGAAGTTATCCGGGGATCCGAAGACCACTTCCAGTGTAATTGAGCCTGTGCAATGGGCCTCTACGCCTGGAATAATGCCTTTAAAGGTCATTTCTGTAGGTTTGATCCTTGAGGGGTCTATACCCATTTTGCGCACTGTGTCCAGATAAAGCAGGTTCAGGCTACCGCCGTCGTCCATAAGGACTCGAGTGAGGTGAAATCCGTCAATGATTGGGTCTAGAACCAGTGCGGCGAATCCGCCATGATGGATACTAGTGGGGTGGTCCCTGCGATTGAAAAGTGATCAGATAGGAGGACCATGGGTTGAACTTTGGGGCGATTGGCTCCAACGCATATACGTCCCTGAGCGCACGCTTCCGCTCCCTCTTGGGGATGTGGGTTGCGTATATCATGTTCACCGTCCGCACTTGTGGGGGAAACCTCTTCTGTCCTCCGGTGTGTGGCTGCCGGGGCTCCTCCTCGTCATCGCTATGTGGCCCCTTATCTTTGTCTTCGGCAATTAACTTGCCGGCCTGCTTGAACACCCAACAATCCCTGTTGGTGTGATTGGCTGGCTTGTCTGGGGTGCCGTGTATTTGACACGAGCGATCGAGTATACGGCCCAAACTGGATGGGCCCGGCGTACTTTGTTTGAATGGCTTTTTCCGCTGACCGAGTTTAGAGCCTTTGAATTCGGCATTGACTGCCGTATCCTTAGTATTATCGCTGTTAATACGGCACTTATGTTTGTTGCGACGTGACCTGCTATTGCCGTCCTTGGTATCTGAAGTACCTGCGAGCCAGCCAGCTTTCTTCTCCCGCACAAAAGCGGGTCATGAGTGTCGTGAGGGCTGCCATGGATTTCGGCTTTTCCAGGCCAAGGTGCCGGGCTAGCCACTCATCGCGGATGTTGTGTTTGAAAGCTGCTAGGGCCTCTACATCTGGAAAGTCGATGATTTGGTTTTTCTTTGTTAGGAACCGAGTCCAGAATTGCCTGGCCGATTCTTCTGGTTGCTGAATTATGTGGCTCAAGTCATCGGCGTCTGGTGGTCGCACATAAGTGCCCTAAAAGTTGTCGAGAAATGCGGCTTCCAGATCTTCCCAACAGCTAATGGACTCTATTGGCAAGCTGTTAAGCCAATGCCGCGCTGGTCCTTTGAGCTTTAGTGGTAGGTATTTGATGGTGTGTAAGTCATCACCGCGGGCCATGTGGATGTGGAGGAGGAAATCCTCGATCCATACCGCAGGATCTGTTGTGCCATCGTATGATTTAATGTTTATAGGTTTGAAACCTTCGGGGATTTGACGATCCATTACTTCGTCTGTGAAGCATAAGGGGTGTGCGGCGCCTCTGTATTGGGCTATATCGTGACACAGCTCGAATGGGTCTTGCCCGCTGTGTTTGGCCCGGCCGGATTTACTTTTACTGTATCCGGCGTGACGTTTATCATCTCGCATAGTGGTGCGCCCTCATGATCCATAGATTGATATTGCGTGTTTTGCTTTGTCCTCCAATACGTCTCGCAGGTCTAGCGTGTTTCCCCATGCTTTTTTATTTGAATGGCGTCGGGGTGCAGGCTGAGCTTTTGGCTGGAATGCCTCTCTATCATGGCCATGAGGTGGCCGATCAGCTGCGTCATACGCTTCTTCCTCCAGTCGAGGTAGCAACCTGCATTTTGGGTAACTCTTGGAGGGGCGCTCGAGTTTATATTCCTCGGCCGCGAGGACTTCAGTCCATCTGTCAGCTAGCAGATCTTGATTAGCTTGAAGCTGTTGCTCCTTTTTTAAGGCTATTTGCCGTGGCTATAAGCCGGCGTTTGAAGCGCTCTTGTTCGACGGGATCCTCTGGCACGGAGAATTCGTCATCGCCGAGGCTTGCCTCGTCTTCGGAGGGGGGTATGTAATTATCATCCTCCGCCTCTCCGTCTGCCGCTCTCTCAGGAGGGCTGGCTCCTCCATCCTCCTGCTCTAAATCTTGCTGGAGGGGGTTGTTGTTGTCTTCGGCACTATCCGGAGTGTTATTACCTCCTGTGCCGGTATCACCACTTTTGCTTTGGCGGGACTTAGAGCGGCGCCGCAGACATCGACGCTTGGGTTGCTTCTTGGAGGGGTCATCCTCCGTTGTCTTGTTGCCATTGCCTTCTTTGGGTGTATCCACCATGTATATATCGTATGATGAGGTGGTTGTCCAGTGCCCTGTGGGCAGTGGTTCCTCTTCGTCTCCCGCATCGTCGTCCATACCGTCGATATCTTCGGAGTCGAAGTCGAGCATGTCGGTTAAGTCATCGACAGTGGCTACTAAGTGGGTGGTGGGTGGGCCACGAATTTCTTCGTCGTCCGCATCCCAGTCCTGCCGGACATAGTTCGGCCAGGATCCTCCTGACAAGGAGAGGGACCTTAATGAGTTCAGTATATCACCGAAGGGCGAGTGCTGAAAGATATCCGCGGAGGTAAACTCCATGATCGGTGCCCAATCAGATTCGATAGGAATGGGCACAGGCGGTTCGGAGTCCGTGGCCGGAGAAGGATCCGACAGTTTAACAACACGGCTCTCGTGCAAGGTAAGATCGATGTTCGGCTCGATCGCCGCTGAGGGTAAGGCCTCCATGGCGGGGTCCATCCACCCGTCCGCGGAAGGCGCAACTGGCTCCGAATTGAGGGTCAGAGCGGCTGCCGGTGCGATCACCTTAACACTGTCTGATGGTAGAGCTAAATCGTACTCATCGTGACCGCATGACGCACAAGGCAGAGGCTCGAATCCGTCGAAGATCAAGTCTCCGTGGATATCGGCCGTGTAGTTTAAGCTTCCAAGCCTGACCTGGTGGCCGGGGGCGTAGCTTTCAATCTGCTCCAGATGGCCAAGCGAATTGGACCGCAGTGCAAGGCCGCCGAACACGAAGATCTGTCCGAGGAGAAAATTCTCCCCCTGATTGCATCGTCATTGATGATAGTAGGAGCCATCAAGCCTAACGGTGACGACACAGAGGAACTCTCAATGAAAGCACCAATGTCGGTGTCAAAACCGGCGGATCTTGGGTAGGGGGTCCCGAACTGTGCGTCTAAGGTGGATGGTAACAGGAGGCAGGGGACACGATGTTTTACCTAGGTTTGGGCCCTCTTGATGGAGGTAAAACCCTACGTCCTGCTTGATTAATATTGATGATATGGGTAGTACAAGAGTAGATCTACCACGAGATCAGAGAGGCTAAACCCTAGAAGCTAGCCTATGGTATGATTATATGTTGTCCTACGGACTAAAACCCTCCGGTTTATATAGACACCGGAGAGGGCTAGGGTCACACAAGGTCGGTTACAAAGGAGGAGATACACATATCCGTATTGCCTAGCTTGCCTTCCATGCCAAGTAGAGTCCCATCCGAACACGAGACGAAGTCTTCAATCTTGTATCTTCATAGCCTAACAGTCTGGCCAATGGATATAGTCCGGTTGTCCGGAGACCCCCCTAATCCAGGACTCCCTCACCCGCCAACAGCCTTGCTGGGGCGACTTGCCCGATGCCAGTGGAGCAAGCTACCCTTGAGCCCACACGCTCCAACTCAATAACTACATTGGAACAAAGGCTCGGGTGGCGCCTCTGTGGTGGCATGCAAATCTTCGTCAAGATCATAAACATGCGAGATCAGATGAGGACCAGAAGACGGCGACCCTCGGCGGGATCCTACCCGAGGAAATCCAAAAGACCCCCGGCAAGACCCTTGCTGGGGACGACTGCAACACCACGGCAAGACCCTTGCCCAGCCCCCGGCAAGACCCTTGCCGAGGGCATCAGCAGGGCCACTGCCAGGCCCGCGCTAGCCAAGACTCCACCACCATCCCCAAGTAGCTGCTAGCTCAACCAGCTGGGCAGGCACCTGCATGGCGATGGGCGGCCTCTACACCGACTCAGCAAGCATCTGCGTGGCGGCATGCGACCCTTCATGAAGGCTCCACCACCGCGCCAGCCCAGCAGCCAGCCAATGTGGCACCACGATGCCTCATCAGCTCGGACACTTGTCTAGGACAGGCGAGGCAGCGACGGCTGGGACATGCTTCCCTATCGTCCTCGATAAAGCAAGGGTGGCACGTCGGCAGCGCATTAAATGCGTTTGTCCGACGGTCCCAGAGGATAAACTTATCGACTGTAGACCTTTCCACCTCCTGTGTGCCACTGTGGCAACCCCTTTTTCCTATAAAAGGAGGCCCGAGGTGACCAGGGGAGGGATTGGGCTCTTTTGGGCAAGTTGCACCCCGTAGCTAGCTCAGGAACACAAGAACACTCAAATACATCCACCAAAGCAGGACTAGGGTATTACGCATCTTCGCGGCCCGAACCTGGGTAAACGATCCGTGTTCTTCCTGTCAGACCTGCTCTTTGCACAACCTCGCGCTCGCCAACCGTAGAAGGGATCCCAGTGACCCCGTAGGTGTCGTTTCCACCGACAAATTTGGCGCGCTAGATAGGGGATGGCACAATTGTGAAAATCTGGTCTGATCGAAGTAGCGGCTTCATTGTGGCTGTTGTTCCAAGGAAGAAGATGACCAAGCATGACGGCACCGTCTGCGGATGCGGTGGGCGCCCTTACAACGACAGAAAAGCTAGGTCATGTGAAACTTTGGGCAATTTATTTTTATATATATGGTTATTATCCTTGAAGGTCCTACCCTATGTATGGATAACCTGCACACAAAGGGGCCCTTCTACAATTGGCAATGCCCTTGTTCTGTTTCGAGTCCGCTCAACAGCTCAAGCGGCCGTGTCGAGAGTGGCAGGGTAGCCTTCCGCAATTGGCAATGCTCTCGATTCTGACTCGAGTCAAGCCCGACCGTTCGAGCGGCCGCGTTGGGAGCGTTAAGGTGGTTTGCTTGGCAGCAAGCACACCCGGCAGACCATTGGGAATCCATCCCCAAGGTGCCACCCTGGGTTTACGCACCGGCGAGCCTACCCGATTAACGTAGGGTGGACATACAAGGGAAGATCAAACAGGAAAATAACATGCATTGTATCAAAAGTACTGCAGAGTTATATTACATTGGTTGTCGCTGCGGTTCTAACTAAAGATATAAATTGTCTTGGTCATGAACCTGCAGCAGCAATGAAAAACGGGGTGCCTAATCCTGGCGCAGGCCCTCCACCCTCTGGATTCCATCGATGCGGCTGATGACGGGCTTGATACGCTCCTTGAGTGCCCCGGTGTCTGCATCCTCCGGCAAGCTCTCCAGCGCGGCGTCGAAGTCGAGGTTAGGATTTCAGTGCGCCACCTTGGTGAGGACCTTGGTCATGGCACCCCGGCAAAGCCCCTAGGCCTCATTGGCCAGGGAGGCCGCCCGATTGGAGTGGAGCTGCTACAGAGCTCCGAAGACGCCCTCGAAGAAGATGGTCAGCTTGGCGTTGGGGCTCACGTTGCGCTCCGGGGTATACCTCATATTTGGCATCCCCATGGTAGCTAGCTGCATGGTGATCCTGTTGGCGACGCGTTCGAGGCGCCCGATCCAGCGACTCTCACCCTCCACAAAGTCTTTGTGGTTGGCGGTCTCGTTCTTCTGCAGCTGCTTCTCGGTCTCTAGGTCCTTGGTCGGGCCCTCCTCCTGGGCCTTGCCCTTCGACAGCATCCCCTCGAGACCCTCCAGCTTCAGCTTGAGGTCTTTGATGGAGTTGTTGGCCTCAGAGAGCTGCCCAGCCCTGCTGAGGGCCGCGCCCTACGCCTCAACCAGAGCGCTGTTGAGCGTGTCCTTCTCCTTAGACAGCTTCAAGACCTGGTGTTTCAGCCCGTCCCGCTCCACCTCTAGCTCCTTCACTTTGTTGGCATGAACCAGAGCCTGGGCATTGAGTGCCTCTCTGTGCCTCTATTCCAGCTCCTGGGTCCGCTGCACGAAGATCTTCTTCACCTCCTCATCCTTGCCATGGAGCGTTGCGGCAAGCTTCTCCTCACGCGCGGCAAGGTCCTCCTCCTGGGAGTTCAGTGCGGCCTAGTGCTGGGTTTGAGCGGCCTCGGCTTCGGCGACCAGGTTCTTTGCCATCTCCTAGGCCTTCTCGATGTCGGCCCGCTTCATGGTGAGCTCCACATCGCGCCTGGCCAGCTCGCCCTGGGCGGCCTTCAGCTCCTCACAAGCTTGGCGGAACCAAGTTTTTGCCTCGGCGACGCGTCCCTTGAGGTCCGCCTCAGCCTTGCCCACCATTGCCATCCTCGACTTGGCCTTGTCCAGGTGGGCACAGTGGAGTGCCTGGAGCTTCCGAAAGCTGGCGCCCATGGCCTGGAGAAGCCTCTCCTCCTGAGAACCGTTGCCACCGGCGCTTGGCTCGTCGACAACCTCGAGCCCGGCGGCGGCAAGCACCTCCTCGTCGAACACCTCTCCCTCGATGGGTGCCCTGGAGCTCGACGCCCCTGGAAGGTGGGCGAAAAGGTCGTCGCTCACCTTCAAATACCTGCCGGAGCCAGAGGCAGCGGAAGAGGAAGGCTGGTCATCAACCACCTCCTCCTCAGCAGCGGACTTGTTGGCCTCCCCGGCAGGTCCCTTGCCAGCCTCCTCGGCAGTAGCCTTGCCAGGCTCCCCAGCAGGCCCCTTGGCGTCGTCCTCAGCAGCGCCCTTGGTGGCCTCCTCGGCGGCGATCTTCTCGGGTATTCGCCTCGGCGGCCTTGGCGACATCCTCGATGATGGTGTCTATGTTCTCCTGTTCCACCGACGGAGGATCTGGATATTGAGAAGGGGATGAAGCGAAGCCACGACCAAGATTTAGAAAAAAGAAGAAAGGGCAGGGATGAGAGGCGAATGATGTACCCATACTGGGCTGGGAAGAAGTAGCCCCTTTCTTGCCAACATTTGGCGCTAAGGTGGAGCCGCCGGCACCCAAGTTCTCCTCCTCCTCCTCTGTGTGCATGGGCTCGGCGCTTGACGCCCTTGCCGGGGATGCCCCTCGGGGCGGCGTGGTCGATGGGGCGGCGCGTTGGGGGTGGCCCTCAGTGGCTCCTCCTGTCGCCGCCCTCCTCCTGCGATCTCGGCAAGGTCAGCGCCAGTGACTCATACCCCCCAACACACATGTCGACGAGGGGCGAGTGGCGAACTTACGCTGGGGGCTGCTGTCCGGGCTACTCACCACCACCAGTGGCGCCCTCGAGGTGCCCGCCGAGGGCTGGCTGCCCGCTGAGGACCTGGCCCTCTTCACCCTCTGGGTTAGCGTCTCCACATCCCTGCAAAATGGAAACAATCCAAGATAAGCAGCACAGTTTGAGGAGACGAAGATGAAAAAAGAGGGGAGGGAACAAGAAGCTTACTCCTCCTCCTCCACCTCCTCCTCTGGTGCCTTCCTCTTCCACCTTGGGTTGAGGGACCCGAAGTCAAAGACGACCTCCGCGTCAACGTCTGCTGGAGGAGGGGAAGAAGGTGGAGTCTAAGCACGCTTAGATGAAGAAGAGGCAGATGCTTTCTTCTTTGCCACCGCGGCCTTCAACAATTTCTTCGCTGCCGCGGCCCTCATTTGGCACACGGACGTCTCCTGGGCATGCGGGGGTTGCACGGCCCTGCCGAGCCGAACCGGCTCGCTCGAGCTGGCCCGCCACAGGAACCGCCCTCTCCCCGTGGCTGGAGGGTCGATGGCCTCAGCCTCCTCCGACTCATCGGGCACATCTTCAATGAGAGGGGCCCGGTGCCGGCACTGCTGGCCTCTCCAGCGGACTCCGCACACTAGGCGAGCTCCTTCTCCTCTGCGGCTGCCGCGACCTCGTCCTCCACGTCACGCGTTCAACGCAGGTCGCGAGGAAGCGCAGCGGACGAAACAGTTACCATGGTAAAAATCCGCCCTGCCTGCCCGCGCACCATACTAGGCCTGGCCCAACAACGTGTCGCGCTTATGTGTGGCCCAAACAAGGGGGCTCCTGTCGGTGCACAAAAGTAGGGGCTCTCATTTTGACCCCTTTACTTGTGCACGGGCAGTCAGAGCCGCGTGCCACGGCCACACTTAGCAGGGCAGAGGAGGGAAGTCGGTGAGAAGCCGAAGCACGAGACAACCAAGGCAACGCCAAGACCAGAAACGCAAGAGAGCAAGAGGGCGAGGTGGACTCCCTCGGCAAGATCCTTGCCGAGGCAGCCTCCGCAGCCCCGGCAAGAACCTTGCCGGGGCGACTTGCCCGATGCCAGCGGAGCATGCCACCCTTGAGGACCACAGGCTCCAACCCAACCAACTACATTGGAAACAAGGCTCGGGAGGCGCCTCTATGGTGGCATGCAAATCTTCATCAAGATCATAAACATGTGAGATCAGATGAGGACCAGAAGATGGCGACCCTCGGTGGGATCCTAGCCGAGAAAATCCACAAGACCCCCAGCAAGACCCTTGCCGGGGATGACTGCAACGCCACGGCAAGACCCTTGCGGGGCCCCCGGCAAGACCCTTGATGAGGGCATCAGCAGGGCCACTGCTAGGCCCGCGCCAGCCAAGACTCCACCACCTTCCCCAAGCAGCTGCTCGCTCAACCAGCTGGGCAGGAACCTGCGTGGCGATAGGCGGCCTCTACACTGACTCAGCAAGCACCTGCGTGGCGGCATGCGACCCTTCATGAAGGCTCCAGCACCACGCCAGCCCAGCAGCCAGCCAACGTGGTTCCGCGACGCCTCATCAACTCGGACGCGTGTCGAGGCCAGGCGAGGCGGCGACGGTTGGGACGTGCTTCCCTTGTGTCCCCGATAAAGCAAGGGGGCACATCGGCAGCGCATTAAATGCGTTTGTCCGATGGTCCCGGAGGATAAGCTTATCGACTATAGACCTTTGCACCTCTTGTGTGCCACTGTGGCAACCTCTTTTTCCTATAAAAGGAGGCCCGAGGTGACCAGGGGAGGCATTCGGCACTTTTGGCCAATTTGCACCCTGTAGCTAGCTCAAGAACACAAGAACACTCAAATACATCCACCAAAGCAGGACTAGGGTATTACACATCTTCGTGGCCCGAACCTGGGAAAACGATCTGTGTGCTTCCTGTCCGACCCACTCTTTGCACAACCTCGCGCTCGCCAAACGTAGAAGGGATCCCAGTGACCCCATAGGTGTCGTTTCCACCGACATGTGAATTGTCAGAACATGATAAAATCTTGAAATGTTTACACAATGAGTAACAACAAATTATATAGAGTGTGGTAATTTTTCATAATATTTGGAGTTAAAGAAGTATGATTCTTCTTGCATTCTTTACAAACTATCCTGTTTAGACAGATTGCTGTTATGATTGCATTGTTTGCATATGTTTGCTTGTTTAATGATTCTATTTGCTGATAGGAGTATTAAATATGCAGAGGCATTTAGTATGAAATTTCAAATTATAATTTTAGTGATTTTCTACAGTAGATAATGATAAGGTTTAGCATGGATTTATACTAACTTATCTCATGTGTTCTTGTTGAGTTTTGTGTGGATGAAGTTTTTAAGATTTAGGAAAACCACGATATGACAGTAATTAAGGAGACACAAAAGCTCAAGCTTGGGGATGCCCAAGACGTCCCTAATTAATATTTCAAGAAGTCTCAAACATCTAATCTTGGGGATGCCCCAGTTGGCATCCCACCTTTCTTCTTCAACAACTATCGGTCAGTTTTGGTTGAGCCTATGTTTTTGCTTCTTTACATGATATGTGCTATCCTTGCAATGTCATTTTATTTTATTTTTTGCTTGCTGTTTGAATAAATTACTTAAGATCTGAAATTTTATTTATGAGAAGGAGTCTTCACAGAGTTACATAATTATTCAACTACTCATTGTGCTTCGCTTATATCTTTTGGAGTAGTTTGTTGTTTTCTGTAGTGCTTCACTTATATCTTCTTAGAGCATGGCGGTAGTTTTATTTTGAAGAAATTGTTGAACGCTCATGCTTCACTTATATCATTTTCAGAGTCTCTAAACAACATGGTAGTTTGCTTTGGTTACGAATTTAGTCCTAATAT
Source organism: Triticum urartu (assembly GCF_003073215.2). Lineage (NCBI taxonomy): Eukaryota > Viridiplantae > Streptophyta > Magnoliopsida > Poales > Poaceae > Triticum > Triticum urartu. Next base: position 39,534,739 of record NC_053026.1, read on the forward strand.
GATAGGCATCCAAGAGGGATATAATAAAAACTTTCATATAAAGTGCATTGAATACTATGAGAAGTTTGATTCCTTATGATTGTTTTGAGATATGAAGATGGTGATATTATATTCATGCTAGTGAGTAGTTGTGAATTTGAGAAATACTTGTGTTAAGGTTTGTGAGACCCGTAGCATGCACGAATGGTGAACCGTTATGTAACGAAGTTGGAGCATGAGATACTTTTTGATTGTCTTCCTTATGAGTAGCAGTCGGGGATGAGCGATGGTCTTTTCCTACCAATCTATCCCCCTAGGAGCATGCCCGTAGTACTTTTTTTTGATAGCTAATAGACTTTTGCAATAAGTATGTGAGTTCTTTATGACTAATGTTGAGTCCATGGATTATACGCACTCCCATCCTTCCACCATTGCTAGCCTCTCTAGTACCGCGCAACTTTTGCCGGTACCATAAACCCACCATATACCTTCCTCAAAACAGCCACCATACCTACCTATTATGGTGTTTCCATAGCCATTCCGAGATATATTGCCATGCAACTTTCCGTCGTTTCGTTTATTATGACACACTTCATCATTGCCATATTGGTTTGCATGATCATGTAGTTGACATTGTATTTGTGGCAAAGCCACTGATCATAATTCTTTCATACATGTCACTCTTGATTCATTGCACATCCTGGTACACCATCGGAGGCATTCATATAGAGTCATATTTTGTTCTAAATATTGATTTGTAATTCTTTAGTTGTAAGTAAATAAAAGTGTGATGATCTTCATTATTAGAGCATTGTGTGAGGAAATAAAAAAAAGAGAAAGGCCAAAAAAGAGAATGCCCAAAAAAAGAGAAAAAGAGAGAAGGGGCAATGCTACAATCCTTTTTACCACACTTGTGCTTCAAAGTAGCACAATGATCTTCATTATAGAGAGTCTCCTATGTTATCACTTTCATATACTAGCGGGAATTTTTCATTATAGAACTTGGCTTGTATATTCCAACGATGGGCTTCCTCATATGCCCTAGGTCTTCATGAGCAAGAAAGTTGGATGCACACCCACTTAGTTTCTTTTGTTGAGATTTCATACACTTATAGCTCTAGTGCATCCGTTGCATGGTAATCCCTACTCACTCACATTGATATCTATTGATGGACATCTCCATAGCCCGTTGATATGCCAAGTTGATGTGAGACTATCTTCTCCTGTTTTTCTTCTCCACAACCACCATTCTATTCTACCTATAGTGCTATGTCCCTGGCTCACGCTCATGTATTGCATGAAAGTTGAAAAGGTTTGAGAACATCAAAAGTATGAAACAATTGCTTGGCTTGTCACTGGGGTTGTGTATGATTTGAATATTTTGTGTGATGAAGATGGAGCATAGCCAGACTATATGGTTTTGTAGGGATGAACTTTCTTTGGCCATGTTATTTTGAGAAGACATGATTACTTTGTTAGTATGCTTGAAGTATTATTATTTTTATGTCAATGTTATACTTTTGTCTTGAATATTTTGGATTTGAACATTCATGCCACAATAAAGAAAATTACATTGATAATTATATACGAGAGATAACAATACTTCGGACGATGCCGAAGACCAAGAAGACCCCATTGAGCCAACCTCTACACAGGACGATCGGGAAGATGGGCAAGTAAGCCCTGATGAACATGTCGTAAATGAAGACTCGAAGGACAGTAATTACCTTCCATTCTCCGAGGAGGAGGTGAGCCTCGGCGGCGAAGAATTTATCGTGCCTGAGGAACCCCTCGAGCAGGAGCACTTTAAGCGCCGGCTAATTGCCACTACAAGGAGCCTAAAAAAGAAGCGGCAGCAGCTTCAAGCTGATCAAGACCTACTTAACGATAGGTGGACTAATGTCCTGGAGGACGAGGAATAAGGCCTCGAGATCCCAACCAAAAGTTACCCGAAGCGTAAACTCCTACCTCAATTCGACGACGAGGCACTTGGGCCCGTACCATCAGCTCATAATGCGGCTGACCAACAACCTCGTGGCCGGGACAAAACGGCAACTCAAGCCGAACACCAACCTATACCACCTCGCCGTAAAGGTAGGGACGCAACAGCTCGGGGATATACATATGACCTATGGCAGGACCTGAAAAATAGAGCATGTCATACTAGATCGATCTATGGATCATGGGGGCGTGCCCTGACGCGTGACAATGGCTATCTACCCGGACGTGACAAGCATAACCACGTCCGGGCCAAAAACCGCAGAAGGACTACATCCGAGCTACGTCGCAACTTGGCCTGATATAGAGGGGCTGCACACCCCCTCTGCTTCACTAATGAAGTAATGGAGCACGAATTCCCAGAAGGGTTTAAACCCTCGAATATCGAATCATACGATGGAACAACAGATCCCGCGGTATGGATTGAGGACTTTCTTCTCCATATTCATATGGCCCGCGGTGATGATCTTCATGCCATCAAATACCTCCCGCTAAAACTCAAGCGACTAGCTCGGCACTGGTTGAAGAGCCTGCCTGAAAACTCCATTGGCAGCTGGGAGGACTTGGAATACGCCTTCCGCGACAACTTCCAAGGTACATACGTCCGACCTCCGGATGCCGATGACTTAAGTCACATAGTTCAATAGCCCGGAGAGTCAGCTAGGAAATTCGGGACAAGGTTCCTAACTAAAAAGAACCAGATCGTCAACTGTCTGGATGCCGAAGCCCTAGCAGCCTTTAAGCATGGTATCCGCGATGAATGGATCACCTGACACCTCGGCCAAGAAAAACCGAAGTCCATGGCAGCCCTCATGGCACTTATGTCCCGCTTTTGTGCAGGCGAAGATAGCTGGCTAGCCTGTAGCAATAATAATGCAAGTGAACCTGGCACCTCCGACGCCAGAAATAGCAACGGCAAGCCCCGACGCAACAGACACAAGCGTCAAAACAATGGTGACAATATCGATGACACGGCGGTCAACCCCGGATTCAATGGCTCCAAGTCCAGCCAGTGGAAGAAGCCATTTAAAAGAAACAATCCGAGCCCATCCATCTTGGACCGCATACTCGATCGTCCATGTCAGATCCACGGCAGCCCTGATAAACTAGCCAATCATACCAACAGAAGTCGTTGGGTCTTTAAACATGCCGGTAAGTTAAATACCGAGAACAAGGAGAAGGGTTCGCAAAGTGAGGACGACGACGAGGAGCCCCACCCGCTAAATACAAGGGGACAGAAGAAGTTTCCCCCCAAGTGAAAACAGTGAGCATGGTATATGTTACCCATATCCCCAAGAGGGAGCGCAAACACACACTCAGGGACCTCTACGTGATAGAGCCAGTCACCCCAAAATTCAACCCATGGTCGTCCTGTCTGATCACCATCGATCGCAGGGACCATCCGACCAGTATCCGTCATGGCGCTTCAGCCACACTGGTCCTCAACTGAGTCATTGATGGATTCCACCTCACGCAAGTCCTCATGGATGGCGGCAGCAGTCTCAACCTGCTCTATCAGGATACAGTCCGCAAGATGGACATCGATCCATCAAGAATCAAGCCCACAAAAACTAACTTTAAAGGAGTAATAGCAGGTGTAGAGGCCCGCTGCACAGGCTCAATCCCATTGGAAGTCGTCTTCGGATCCCCGGACAACTTCCGAAGCAAGGACTTGATCTTCAATATCGTTCCTTTCCGCAGTGGCTATCACGCACTGCTCGGAAGAACTGCATTTGCTCAATTCAATGCGGTGCCACACTATGCCTACCTCAAACTCAAGATGTCCGGACCATGTGGTGTCATAACAGTCATGGAAACACTGAATGCTCCGTCCGTACTGAGGAACACACCGCGGCCCTGGCAGCGGAAGTACAGAGCGGCCTTATCAAGCAGAACATTAATTCAGCGGCCAAGCTCCCGGACACCGTCAAACGAGTCAGGACTACTCCGCAGCTTGACATTCCAGCTCATCAGGAGTTCGACTAGCAATTCGGCCTCCACCTCAGTCCTGACCAAATGGCGGCATACGTACCGCATGTACATAACTACGCACTCAAAATACCATGGGCACACACGGAGGCATAACTCAATTGTGGTCCATAATACGGCTCGACCTTCCCCGGACACACATACTTTACCTTTTCTTTTTTTCCTTTTCTTTTCCACAGGCCCCTCACGACGGCCCGATCACCGATCCTTTCGAAGGATGGATATACCAAGGTGGCAAGCAGCATAGACGTGTGGTGGAATCTCTAGGTGGTCTTCTTGACGATCACTCTACCTGTTTTCAGGACCCACACGCCCCCCCTTGGTCTTGGCATGTTAAATCACCCTGTTGCTTATCGCACTATTTTTACAAATACGCTTCAACATATTAATCAAATTATAATGGAAACAGTTTGCGGCCCAACTTATGTGGCATTGGCTTACTGATACGTCTCCATCGTATCTATAATTTTTTATTGCTCCATGCTATATTATCTACTATTTTGGACATTATTGGGCTTTATTATCCACTTTTATATTATTTTCGGGACTAACCTATTAACCGGAGGCCCAGCCCAGAATTGCTGTTTTTTGCCTGTTTAGGGTTTCAAAGAAAAGGAATATCAAATGGAGTCCAAACGGAATGAAACCTTCGGGAACGTGATTTTCTCACCGAATACAACTCAGGAGACTTGGACCCTACGTTAAGCCACGTAATAGGAGCCCACGAGGTAGGGGGGCGCGCCTACCCCCCCCCCCCCCCGGGCCCCCCCCCCCCCCCCCCCCCCAGGCGCGCCCTCCACCCTCGTGGGGCCCCTGTTGCTCCACCGACGTACTTCTTCCTCCTATTTATACCCACGTACTCCCAAACAATCAAAACAGGAGCCAAAACCTAATTCCACCGCCGTAACTTTCTGTATCCACGAGATCCCATCTTGGGGCCTGTTCTAGAGCTCCGTCGGAGGGGGCATCGATCACGGAGGGCTTCTACATCAACACCGTAGCCTCTCCGATGAAGTGTGAGTAGTTTACTTCAGACCTACGGGTCCATAGTTAGTAGCTAGATGGCTTCTTCTCTCTTTTTGGATCTCAATACAATGTTCTCCCCCTCTCTTGTGGAGATCTATTCGATGTAATCTTCTTTTTGCGGTGTGTTTGTTGAGACCGATGAATTGTGGGTTTATGATCAAGTCTATCTATGAATAATATTTAAATCTTCTCTGAATTCTTTTATGTATGATTGGTTATCTTTGCAAGTCTCTTCGAATTATCAGTTTGGTTTGGCCTACTAGATTGATCTTTCTTGCAATGGGAAAAGTGCTTAGCTTTGGGTTCAATCTTGCGGTGTCCTTTCCCGGTGACAGTAAGGGCAGCAAGGCACATATTGTATTGTTGCCATCGAGGATAACAAGATGGGGTTTTCTTCATATTGCATGAGTCTATCCCTCTACATCATGTCATCTTGCTTAAGGCGTTACTCTATTTTTAACTTAATACTCTAGATGCATGCTGGATAGCGGTCGATGAGTGGAGTAATAGTAGTAGATGCAGGCAGGAGTCGGTCCACTTGTCTCGGAGTGATGCCTATATACATGATCATACCTAGATATTCTCATAACTATGCTCAATTCTGTCAATTGCTCAACAGTAATTTGTTCACCCACCGTAGAATACTTATGCTCTCGAGAGAAGCCACTAGTGAAACCTATGGCCCCGGGTCTATCCTTATCATATTAATCTCCTACTACTTAGTTATTTACTCTGCTATTTACTTTGCCTTTATTTTACTTTGCATATTTATCATCATAAAAATACCAAAAATATTATCTTATCATATCTATCAGATCTCACTCTCGTAAGTGGCCCTATTCGCATTGGTTGCGAGGATTTATTTGTTTTGTGCAGGTACGAGGGACTCGCGCATAGCCTCCTACTGGATTGATACCTTGGTTCTCAAAAACTGAGGGAAATACTTACGCTACTTTGCTGCATCATCCCTTCCTCTTCTGGGAATACCAACGCAGTGCTAAAAGAGGTAGCACTTACTATTTCATTCTATTTCTCTACTCTTATCGATTGCACCCGTACACTGTGGTACACTTTAATTCGCTAGGGGCTTCATTGCGCCCCATACTATGGCAACAAAGTCCGAACACTTTTACAGTATAGTTCGGCACCCCGAATTTAGTATTATATGCATCTTCTCTGAATCATGCCTTTGGTCAATAGTTGGGTTGCCCGGCTCGTGTGCTCGCTACCTTGCGTTTCGTCCTATCGGCTAGGGCAGTAAAGGGAGAACTACTGCGATTGTGTTTCTAGTTTTAGCCGGAAGCACCTTAGTAGAGAAAGCCGAAAACTAACTGTCATGATGCGGTGAGAGCTAGTCAGCTATTCGGAGGTCAAAAGCTTTTGCGATTTTTTCCGCATTATGCGATGGATCGGCCTTCACCCGATCAGGTGTCTACAACACCCTAGTCCGGATTAACAAATACTAACTAGGGGTTGCGCCTATATTTCTATTATCAAACTCCTATGGCTAAGTGAGGGTGATAAAGCCACATAGTCCAATTGCCTGGTTCGCTACGTTAAACTCCTCCTTCAAGGACCAAACTCTTGGATCAAGAGTGTTTAGGTTTCAACCTAAACACCCCCATACTACCTACGTGGGGGCTGAAGCCGACGACTGGCCAACTCTCAAATTTAATAAAACGGCCGCATAGGAGGCAAAATTTTAAACAAACAAGCAATATATTACATATTGACTTTGTTTCATAATACAGGGCGGGATAAAATGAATGTCTTCATTCAAAGATAATGTCTTTTGCACATTGGCCCTCTACAATGCGGGATCCCTTCAGGACATCATCAAAATACCGCTCGGGTGTGCGGTGCTCCTTGCACGCGGGCTGTCCCTCGGTCGCGAGCTTGACAGCGTCCATCTTCGCCCACTGAACCTTGACACGAGCGAAGGCCATCCGCGCACCTTCAATGCAGAACGATAGCTTGATGGTATCAAGCCGAGGGCAGGCATCGACCAGCCGCTTCATGAGTCCGAAGTAGCTGTTGGGTATGGCGTCAGGAGGCCATAGACAGATTATCAAATCCTTCATCGCCAGTTCGGCCACCCTATGCAGTTCGGTCAGCTATTTCAGCTGATCACTAAAGGGCACCAGATGCTCTGGTGCAAGGTATTGCGACCAGAAGAGCTTATCCATTGAGCTCCCCTCTTCGGCTTGAAAGAACTCCGTAGCATCGGCAACACTGTGCGACAGGTCCGCAAACGCCCCTAGAGAACTCCGAATCCGGGTGGGTAAGAGGTACCTTCTCTTCACATATTTTATTTGCATAATAAAGGCCTTAGCCACCGCGATTTTCCTGGCCTCCTGGATTTCCTGGAGGGCGCCCTGGGCCTCAACCCGGGCCTCTTGTGCACTTTGGCGGGCCTTGGCATGTTCGGACTCTTGGCCCGCACTCTTGTGCTCCAAGGACTCACACTTCTTTATGGCGTCCTGGAGCTCCTATTGGACCTCCCCGACCCTTGCCTCATGTTTTTCGCGAGCGGCCTGTTCCTTTGCCGCTCTATCCTGGGCCTCGTCCAGCGCCTTCGTGACGGTCTCCACCTTGGTCGCAGCTCCTATGAAATATCATGATAGCATGATCAACACAAGCAATTCATATCTTCCTACATCTGAATAAGCCATTGCATACCTTGCTAGTCCTCTAGTTGTTTTTTCATACGGCTGAGCTCCTCCTCGGCCTGCTCCAGATTCTGCTTCAGTTTGGAGACTTCAGCAGAATGGGAGGTCATAGCCAGCATTGACGCCTGCTTATTCACATAGACATGTATGGTTAGTCTCCTGCGAAAATAATTTGATCCTCTGTCCGGTTTCTCTTTTCGAGCACCGGACAATGTCTCAGGGGCTACTGTCTATACTATGACATTCTTTTTACATAATTATGTCACATACCTCAAAGCCTGTTAGAAGGCTGGCGCAGGCTTCGGTCAGTCCGCTCTTAGCGAAACGAACCCTCTCAACTACCGTACCCATGAGGATACAGTGTTCCTCAACAATGGAAGCACTTTTCAGCGCTTCTAGTAGAAGTATCCGGTGCCTCTGGATGGACATAGGTCACCGGTGGAATAGGTGCACCTCCTTCTTTCAAAGGAGGCTGCTTGCCTGATTCCGGAGCCGTATGGGCCTCTAGAATAGTATTCGGCTGGGGGCCGAATTGGATATGGCCCCCGTCGCCAGTCTCCAGGGGGTTTTGCTTCCCCATGTGTCCAGCGGTCGAGGTATCACCCTCTAGCACCACCCTGACGGCCTCTTGTACCTCACCCTGGCCTAGGAAGGTCCTTCAGGACAACAACTCAGCGTCGTCCGTGGCCTTGGGAGAGGAGGCCGCTGGAAGTGACCCGCTGTCCATCACCTTTGGATCCAGCAAATTCCCCGAAGATGAGGATCACTAGGGGCGGGCGTGGGCCGGACTGCAGCGCATGATTCGACATATTAAAACCACGCAGTAAAGAAGTGGGACATATGTGTGTATGAGTGCCTTTGAGTACTTATGATTCGGCCAGGGGCTTTTCCCTGGGGTGGCACTCGGAGCTTCTATCAGTGTCCAACGCGGAGTTATCCACGAGGGAAACCTTCCCCTTCTTGGACGTCTTTGCCTCTATATCTATGGAAGTCGTCCTCTTCTTCCTTCCCCCTCAGGGGGAGAGATGCTTTCTTCCTCCTCCTCCTCGTCCTTGGTGGCGGGGGAGGCGTGGGTTTCAGCGTCTTCAGACATGACGTCCGAAGTGCCTTTACAGCGGATGCCACTTCTTCCTGCCGGGCCCTTCTTCTGGGCCTTCTTCTCCGGCGCCTGGTAGGGCGCCAGAACCAGCATCTTCATCAGAAGAGGGATTGCTGGGTTTTATGGCAACGGAGCCGAACACTGGATCTGCTCCGCCTTCCTTGTCCAGCCCTGGAAAGATACATGGGAAGCTTAGACATCTTCCTTGAATGTACAGGTGAAGGATACACCTTGAAATATGAAAAACTTACTAGACTGGCGAGATGGGTCAGGTTGTACCCACGGTCCTCGGTCGTCTTCGGCCACGTCTCATTGGCCTTAAAAAGCACCTTCCAGATGCCTTCGTATGTAACGCCGAAGAACTGTTGCAAGGTCTGGTGCTTGGTCGGATCAAACTCCCACAAATTGCAAGTCCGGCTTTGGCAAGGAAGGATCCAGTGAAAAAGCATCACCTGGATCACGTTGAAAAGCTTGATGTTCTTGTCCACCATGCTCTTGATGCGCGTCTGCAGCGCGGACACCTCGTCCAACGATGCCCAGTCTAGGCCCTTCTCTACCCAGGAGGTAAGCCGCATTGGGGCCCCGGACTTGAATTCGGGAGCCACGGACCAGGTGGTGTCGCGGGGCTCTGTGACGTAGAACCACTGCTTTTGCCACCCTTTGACGGTCTCCACAAAGGTGCCTTTGGGCCATGAGACGTTGGACATCTTGCTCACCATAGCGCCTCTGCAATCTGCGTGTTGACTGCCCACCACCTTCGGCTTCACATTGAAGGTCTTTAGCCACAATACGAAGTGGGGTAGGATGCGGAGGAAGGCCTCGCACATGACAATGAATGTCGAGATATTGAGGAAGGAGTTTGGGGCCAGATCATGGAAATCTAGCCCATAGTAGAACATGAGTCCGCGGACAAATGGGTGGAGAGGAAATCCCACACCGCGGATGAAGTGGGGGATGAATACCACCCTCTCATGAGGCTCCGGTGTGGGGACGATCTGTACCTTGGACGTAAGCCGATGGGCGATTTCCTGGGCCAAGTACCCCGCTTCCCGGAGCTTCGTGATGTCCTTCTCATTGACGGAGGAGGCCATCCACTTGCCCTGCGCTGTAGATCTGGACATGGTCGGAGTGCTTTTTGGAGGCGGAAAGTATGGAAGCTTGGGCGCTGGAGCTTGAGAACGGATGGGCAGATAGGAAGAAGGCGTGGGTGAAAGAATGGATCTTTATCCTCTTATAAAGGCAGCGAATATCAAGCGCCTTCCCACTCGCCTTAAAACTTTCCTATTCCCCTTATTGCAGACGACACGGTTGGATTACTCACGCCCGTATTGATGAGAATCCCGCAATAAGGGGACATAATCTCTGCTTCGACAAGACGTGCCAATGAAAACCGAATCTCGAAACATGGAGCGGAAGGCTAAAAATGGTTCGAAATAATGACCGGGCAGAGACGTGGCATCTTGCTACAAAAGTTGTCAGTAGATCGGACCCGTGAAATATTATACTCTCTATGGTTTTGCGTGGTGCTTGTTTTGCAGAGCCAGACACGTTTTCTGTGTTCGAGGACTACCTTGGAGTATTCGGAGGAGGAACCTGGCTTGCAATGCCGAAGACAATCTTCGCTCCGGACACATCGTCATTGAAGCCTGATTCAGGGGCTACTGAGGGAGTCCTGGATTAAGGGGTCCTCGGGGGTCCGGGCTATGTGACGTGGGCCGGACTGATGGGCCACGAAGATACAAGATAGAAGACTTCCTCCCGTGCCCGGATGGGACTCTCTTTTGCATGGAAGGCAAGCTTGGCGTTCGGATATGAAGATTCCTTCCTCTGTAAACCGACTTTATACAACCCTAGGCCCCTCCGGTGTCTATATAAACCGGAGGGTTTAGTCCGTAGAAGCAATCACAATCATACAGGCTAGACATCTAGGGTTTTGGCCATTACGACCTCGTGGTAGATCAACTCCTGTAATCCTCATATTCATCAAGATCAATCAAGCAGGAAGTAGGGTATTACCTCCATCAAGAGGGCCTGAACCTAGGTAAACATTGTGTCCCCCGTCTCCTCTTACCATCGACCTTAGACGCACAGTTCGGGGCCCCTACCTGAGATCCGCCAGTTTTGACACCGACAGTGATCAACTTGCGAGTTATGTGACCTTGTGAACTTATGCATAGGCGTTGGCACACGTTTTCGTCTTTACTCTTCGGTAGAAACTTTGGGGCACTTTTTGAAGTTCTTTGTGTTGGTTGAATAGATGAATCTGAGATTGTGTGATGCATATCATATAATCATACCCATAGATACTTGAGGTGACATTAGGGTTTTGGTTGATTTGCGTCTTAAGGTGTTATTCTAGTACGAACTCTAGGATATATCAAACGGAAAGAATAACTTCTTGTTATTTTACTACGGACTCTTGAATAGATCGATTAGAAAGGATAACTTTGAGGTGGTTTTGTATCGTACAATAATCTCTTCATTTATTCTCTGCTATTAGTGACTTTGGAGTGATTCTTTGTTGCATATTGAGGGATAGTTATATGATACAATTATGTTATTATTGTTGAGAGAACTTGCACTAGTGAAAGTATGAACCCTAAGCCTTGTTTCAACGCATTGCAATACCGTTTGTGCTCACTTTTATCATTAGTTACCTTGCTGTTTTTATATTTTCAGATTACAAAACCTATATCTACCATCCATATTGCACTTGTATCACCATCTCTTCACCGAACTAGTGCGCCTATACAATTTACCATTGTATTGGGTGTGTTGGGGACACAAGAGACTCTTTGTTATTTGGTTGCAGGGTTGTTTGAAAGAGACCATCTTCATCCTACGCCTCCCACTGATTGATAAACCTTAGGTCATCCACTTGAGGGAAATTTGCTAGTGTCCTACAAACCTCTGCACATGGAAGCCCAACAACATCTACAAGAAGAAGGTTGTGTAGTAGACATCATAAGGTAATAACCACAGGAGCCGGGCAACCCAACTATTGACCAAAGACATGATTCGGAGCTAATGCATATAATGCTATATTCGGGATGCCAAATTGCACTGTGAAAGTGTTCGGACTTTGTTTTAGTATTTAAAAGATGTACGCGGCTTAATAGAGCCCCTGGCAATTTAGGTCATACCAAGGTCTACATGACAATCGACAAAAATAGGGAAACATATGTTAAGAAATAAGTCAACGCCATGTAGGTTTGAGCTAAAAATTGTTTCCATTGTAGTCTGATTGATACGTCAAAACGTATTTACACAAATAGTGCCATAAGCAACAAGGCTATTTTACATGCTGAACACAAGGGGAAACTATGCATGCATCCTAAAAGCGGACGAGGTGATCTTTAAGGATCCTTTAGGTGCTCTGGCAAGCGTATACGCTGCTTTTCTCCTTGGTATATTGTCCTTCGAGAGGATCATCGACCGGTGTTTTCATAATAGGCCATGCAAAGAGGCCTTGGTAGCGTCGAAAGGGTGATGTGGTGTCGGAGTAAATAGCCATGGGTAGCCTAGCCGGCTTCCCCTGGCCCTTCTGAAAAAATTACGAGCCCTTCCGGCTCTCAAGAATCCAAGACGTGGGGCCACCTTCCCCTTGCCGGCTGTCTCCCAGGCCGGCTATCGGAAGGCGGTCCGACTTTAGCCCTCGTGAAGAAAGCCACGGGAGGGCCGGCTTCGAGAAGCCGGCCGTGAGAAGGCTGACTCCAAGAAGCCGGCTCCCACAAAGTGGTCAAGACCGTACCCTCAAAGTTTGCATCCACTTAACGGTGATGTGACGGGGTGTGGCTACAGTGAAGCCTGCCACCCCCGAATACTGGGGCACGACTGGCACAGTGCGCTGTACGGGTGGCCATGACCCGTCCGACGCGGCACTGTTGCCACGTTGACCCTGATGTCATCCACGATGGGCTACTAGTACGGCCCATGGGCGGTGGGCCCCTTCGGGAAGAGAGACACCCGAAGGCGGCCGTGCATCCCCCAGTCAGCCCGAGGCAAAGCCGGCTCTCCATAGCCGGCATGCCGCCTCCTTCGAAGGAGATGCCCCATTAAGGAGACAAGACGCGGTGAGGCTACAGTGATCGCCCGCAGGACGGCGGCACTGTAGCCACGCCTACCTTGATGAAGCCCTCGTCACCAAGATTGAGCAACAGTAACCGGCAGCCGGCAGGACCCACCAGCCGGCGGGCCCCAGCAGTTGGCGCAGAAGCCGGCGAGCGTAGTCACAGACGGCTGGGCCCCGCGCCCAGCCGGATTACCATTGTACCCCGGGGGGTAGGCCTATATAAACCCCCCGGGACACCAATGCAAAGGGTTGATCCCTGCTAGTTCTAGACACCACACAAGGAGAAGAAGAGAGCGAGCCGTGCCCTTCTTCCTCCTCTCACCAAACAGCTCTAGGAGCATCGTGTAGCTACTTGTTCATCTAGTGATCATGCGGAGACCCCGCAGAGCAGCAGTAGGGGTGTTATCTCCTCAGAGAGCCCCGAAGCTGGGTAAGATTCGCCGGCGTGCATGTCTTCGCCTCATCCCGTTTCCAGGCACCGGCGATGTCTTACTGGCTCCCACAATGATAAGCCACCCGTTGGCATATGTCGCACCTACCACCCGACATTTGGCGCCCACCGTGGGGCCGGGTGCACCGTCGTTCGGAGACCTGTTCTGGACGGGAACCCTCTTCCTCCCCAGCGAGCGTAGCCAGCCTGGCACGCCCGATGGTGCTTGCCACGACGCGCTGCGAGGCGTCACCAGCATCTGCGCGGGGAGCAGCCTCGCCGATCTCCTCGACAAAACCCTCATCTCCGACGAGCTCGCCTCCGATGCGGGCACCGACCACCTCGCCAACCTCCTCGGCCAGCTCCATGTCTCCGGTGAGCCTGCTGTGGACTTGGAGTCGGTTGGCTCCACCGATCCGATGCCTGTCGACTCCGACACGGCCTCACTCGACACCTTCCCCACCAACGTCACGATCTACAACGACCCGCTTCCCCGGACCGATGGCTGCGATGCTATCACCACCGAGGTGATGGTCATCGGCCACGGCGGCGCTGCTAACGAGAGCGCCCACGACGGCCCGCATGCGGCGGTCCACGACTTGTCCATCCCGCTCCCGGCTGATGCCAACACGAAGCACTGGAGGCGCGCCGCCTCGCTCTCCTCGCGGAGGGCCGGAGGCTGGCCTCCATAAGACGCCTCACTGAGGCCCACCAGCGCGAAGCCGACCGCGTCGCCTTTGGCACGCCGGCTCCGGGCAGGCCAAGCCGGGCCGGTGTTGTCAGGCAGCGCGGCGCTGTCATCGCCGACACGCTGGGGGTCGACCGCCCAGTCTATGCCACTCCACTCGAGAACCTGCGAGCCGCCCAGGCGGCCGTAGACGAGCTGGACGGATTGGGGGCCGAAGAACTCCCCCACATGACCAGACGCATCCAGCAGCTAATTGATGTGGCCGCGCGGCGGCACGAAGCCGATGCCCGCGCGGAAAGCCCTCCCACGCGCCGAGATCACGGCGCGACGTCCCGGACACCGACTACGGGCAACACCCGCGCACGGCGCGAGAAAGAGCCGGCTGCCAGCCGAAGCCGGACCCGAATCTCCATCGAGCGAGACGCGGAAGGCCATCCCCGGGCCGTGGAATGGCGGGGCAACCCGCCTCCGCCTCGGCCCCATGGAGAGAGATATCTCACCCTGCCGCCTGTGGCGCATCTGACTCTCAGCGGCCGACTAGGTCTCCACGAAGGAGTCGGCGAGAACAACGCCCGCCATCGGATCGACCGCCTGGCGCGATCCCTGGCGCTAGAAGAAGAAGACGATGTCGGTCCGCCTTGTTTCGGCCCCCACATCCGCGACGAGCCTTTTCCCAAAGGGTTCTCGCTCCCAAGAGACACACCCCAAGTACAACGGCTCCTTGAAGCCGGAAGATTGGTTGATCGACTACTCCACGGCGGTTAGCATAGCCAACGGCAACCGGCGCGTTGCCGTGAAGTACGTGCCCCTCATGCTGCAAGGCACGGCGCGGACCTGGCTCAACAGCCTCAAGCCCTCCAGCATCAACAGCTGGCTGGATTTCACAGAAGCTTTTGTCCACAACTTCACCAGCACCTACAAGCGGGCTCCCAAGCCCAGACAGCTCTCCTTGTGCGTACAAGGCCCCGCAGAGTCTACTCGCGACTACCTCACGCGTTAGGCCGAGCTCCGCAACTCTTGCGTGGGGGTGCACGAGGTGCAAGACATAGAATACTTCACCGCCAGGTGCCGAGAGGGCACCCTCCTCAACCACAAGCTTCTCTGCGACGAGCCGACTACCCTCGACGAGCTTCTGGACATAGCGGACAAGTACGCCACCGCCGACTCCTCGATGAAGACTGAGCTGCAGGTAGACGCATCCGGGAAAGTACTCAACCCAGCGCCCAAGACGCCGGCTGGGGACTCCGGCCGACGCCCACACCCGAACGATCACAAGCGCAAGGGCCCCGCGCCGCCTCCCGCCAGTCGGTAGGTGGCCATAGTCGAAGACGTGCCGCCCGAAGGGAGGCCCACGCCCAAGAAACCCAAGGGCGGCCGGCCGGCTTGGCAGCCGGCCTTCTCCTATGAGCAAACTCTCGACGCCCCGTGCAAATTCCACAGCGGCGCGAAGCCGTCCAACCACACAACCTGGAAGTGCCATTGGCTCAACCGAATCTCCAAAGGCGAAGGGCTCGCGCCGCCTCCGCCTGCCAGCCCGCCGCCTCCGGCTCCGCCGCCGCCGGCCGCTCGGCCCGCAGTCGGAGCCGTGCATGATGAGTTCCCCGACGAGCATGCAACCTACATCGTCTTTACAAGCCAGCCAGAAGACCGGCGCGGCAAACGCCGAGAGCACCAAGAAGTCAGCATGGTCGCTACCAACCCCGCCGAGCACATGCATTGGTCAGAAAAACCTATCAGCTGGAGCCGGGCCGACCACCCAGAGGTGATGCCGTCTCCCGGCTCTGATGCGTTGGTTCTGGATGCCACCCTTGCAACGGACAGACGCGCCGCCCGTTTCTCCCGTGTGTTGATAGACGGCGGGAGCAGCATCAACATCTTGTACCGTGACACCCTGGAGAAGCTGAATGTCAAGACGAAGCAACTCATGCCTACTCGGACAGTATTCCATGGCATCATACCCGGCTTGTCCTGTGCCCCCATTGGCAAGATCAAGATTGATGTACTCTTTGGGGACAATGAGCATTTCCGCCGAGAAGCGATCTGGTTTGAAGTGGTGGACCTGGAGAGCCCCTACCATGTGTTGCTTGGCCGACCTGCCTTGGACAGGTTCATGGCGGTTCCCCACTATGCATACCTCAAGATGAAGATGCCAAGCACCAAGGGCGTCATCACCATAGCCGGCGATTAAAAGAAGTCCTCCGAGTGCGCTGCTGCCAGCAGCCAGCTGGCCGAGTCCCTTGTGATTACCGAAGAGAAGAAGATGTTGGACCAGGTCGTGGCCATGGCCGGCAAGCAGTCGGTCCTGTCCCCCGATTCCAAGGAGTATGATGCCCAAGGATCTTTCCAGCCGGCCAAAGAGACGAAGAAGATACCTCTTGACCCCGAGCACCCCAAGAGGTTTGCCGTCATCGGGGCAAGCCTAAACAGCAAATAGGAAGGCGAGCTCGCCGATTTCCTCCGTGAGAATCGGGACATCTTTGCATGGTCCCCCAAGGACATGCCGGGTGTTCCGAAGGAATTCACCGAGCACAAACTACACGTCCGAGAAAACGCAAAACTAGTCAAACAACCCCTCCGCCGACTGTCGGAGGAAAAGAGAAGGATTGTGGGAGAAGAGATAGCCCAGCTTCTGGCAGCCGACTCCATTATGGAAGTTTTTTTCCAGAGTGGCTCGCCAACCCGGTCCTCGTGTTAGAGAAGAACAACAAGTGGTGCATGTGCATAGACTACACGAGCCTCAACAAGGCCTGCCCTAAAGATCCCTTTGCCTTGCCAAGGATTGACCAAGTGATAGACTCCACGGCCGGATGCGAGCTGTTGAGTTTCTTGGATGCTTACTCAGGATACCACCAGATAAAGTTGGATCCGGCTGACCGCCTGAAGACCGCCTTCATCATGCCATTCGGAGCCTTCTGCTACCTGACTATGACATTCGGCTTGAGAAATGCCGATGCCACTTTTCAGCGTTGCATGCAGAAGTGCCTCCTCAAGCAACTCGGCAGAAATGCTCACGTCTACGTAGACGACATTGTGGTGAAGACGGAGAAGCGCGGCACCTTGCTGGAGGACCTCAAGGAAACATTTGAGAACCTACGCCGGTTCCAAATCAAGCTCAACCCCGAGAAATGCGTGTTCGGAGTGCCAGCCGGCCAGCTCCTAGGCTTCTTGGTCTCCGAACGCGGCATCAAATGCAACCCGGTGAAGATCAAGGCCATTGAGAGAATTGCGATTCCCACCAAGCTTCGAGACATCCAGAAGTTCACCGGATGCTTGGCCTCCCTGAGCTGCTTCATCAGCCGGCTCGGAGAGAAAGCTCTCCCCCTCTACCGCGTCATGAAGAAGACCACGCACTTCGAGTGGAATGAGCAAGCTGACCAAGCTTTTCATGAGCTGAAGAAGATGCTGGCCACACCGCCTGTCCTGGCGGTGCTGACTGAGAAAGAGCCCATGTTCCTCTACATTGCCGCAACCAGCCGGGTGGTCAGCACCGTCATCGTAGTCCAACGCCCAAAAGAGGGCCGAGCCCAGCCGGTCCAGAGGTCGGTGTACTATTTGAGCGAGGTACTGTCTGCCTTGAAGCAGAACTACCCGCACTACCAAAAGATGTGTTATGGCGTGTACTTCACCGCCAAGAAGCTGAAGCCCTACTTTCAAGAGCATCCCATCACGGTCGTATGCACCGCCCCGCTGGCCGAGATCATAGGCAGCCGGGATGCATCCGGTCGGGTGGTGAAATGGGCCATCGAGCTGGCCCCTTACACGATCTTCTACCAGCCCCGCACCGCCATCAAGTCCCAAGCACTGGCCGACTTCCTCGTCGACTGGGCCGAGACCCAGTACCTGCCGCCGGCTCCCGACTCCACTCATTGGCGCATGAACTTCGACGGGTCCAAGATGCGCACCGGCTTGGGAGCCGGCGTCGTCCTTACCTCTCCCAAAGGCGACAATCTCGGATACACGCTGCAGATTCACTTTGCCGCCTCCAACAATGTAGCCGAGTACGAGGCGCTCATACACGGGCTCCGGCTTGCCAAAGAACTCGGCATTCGCCGGATCCTATGTTATGGCGACTCGGACTTGGTGGTCCAGCAATCATCCGGTGACTGGGACACCAAGGACGCAAATATGGCAAGCTACCGCTTCCTTGTTCAGCAAATCAGTGGGTACTTTGAAGGATGCGAGTTCCTCCATGTACCGCAAGCCGACAATGAGCCGGCCGATGCCCTGGCTCGGATAGGCTCCACTCGGCAAGCAATACCAACCGGTGTCTCTCTACAACGCCTCCTCAAGCCGTCCATCAAGCTGTCTCCAAAGTCCGATTCCATCTTCGTGCCGCCTGACCCCGACGCGGCCGTGTCCGGCTTGAAGAACCAAGCAGGTGACCCGGGGACTTCAACAGTCGGCCCGGGGACTTCAGTAGCCGGCTCGGGGACTCCCGCGTTTACGCCCGACCCGGGGACTGCCACACCCGGCTCGGGGACTGCGGTAGTCGGCCCGAGGACTGCACCAACACAACAGCCGGCGGCCGACTCCAGCATTTCACCACCCAGCCCGCCCGCCCTGGTCACAATAGCCACATTGGCAATAGAAGAAGTCGCAGCTCCATCATGGGCTCAGTCCATCCTCAACTTCCTATAAACCAAGATCTGCCGGCTGACGAAACAGAGGCAAGACAAGTCCAATGCCGAGCCGGAGCATACACAATCATCAACAGAGAGCTCGTCAAGCGTAGTGTCACTAGAGTCCTCCAGCGATGCGTCGAGCAAGAGAAGGGCATTGCAATCCTCAAAGACATCCACCAAGGAGAATGCGGCCACCATGCGGCCTCAAGATCACTCGTCGCCAAAGCCTTCCGCCATGGTTTCTTTTGGCCAACTGCTTTGGATGACGCCAAAGAGTCGGTTAAACATTGCAATGGGTGCCAACTCTTCAGCTCCAAGCAACACATGCCGGCTTCAGCACTCAAGACCATTCACCTCACTTGGCCCTTCGCCGTTTGGGGACTGGACATGGTGGGCCCATTCAAGACGGCGCGCGGCGGCATGACACATTTGCTCGTCGCCGTGGACAAATTCACCAAGTGGATTGAGGCAAAGCCGATCAAGAAGCTGAATGGGCCGACTGCCGTGACATTCATTGCAGATATAACAACTCGGTACGGCGTGCCACACAGCATCATCACCGACAATGGCACGAATTTTGCCAAGGGAGCCTTGGCACGTTTCTGCGCAACGCAAGGTATCCGGCTGGACTTAGCGTCCATTGCCCACCCACAGTCAAAAGGCCAGGTTGAGCGAGCCAACGGCCTCATCCTTTCTGGCATCAAGCTCCGACTGGTCGTACCACTTGAGCGTTCAGCCGGCTGTTGGCTGGATGAGCTGCCGGCTGTCCTCTGGAGTCTGCGCACTACTCCAAACAAGTCAACCGGCTTCACTCCTTTATTCCTCGTGTATGGTGCCGAGGCGGTCATCCCAACCGACATCGAGTTCGACTCGCCTCGGGTAACCATGTACACGGAGGCGGAGGCCAAGGAAGCACGAGAAGATGGTGTCGACCTGCTGGAAGAAGGCCGGCTGTTAGCCCTCAGCCGATCTGCCATCTACCAGCCGGGTTTGCGCCGCTACCACAGTCGGAAGGTCAGGCCAAGATCCTTCCAAGAGGGCGACCTTGTGCTCCGTCTGATCCAGCGAACAGCCAGACAGCACAAGCTCTTGGCCCCTTGGGAAGGCCCTTTCGTCATCAGCAGAGCTTTAGGCAACGACTCCTACTACCTAATCGACGCACAGAAGACCAAGGCACACAAGAGAGACGACTCCGGCAAGGAGTCGGAACGACCATGGAACGCCAACCTCCTCCGAAGATTTTACAGCTGAAATGCAGTATGTATCACGCTAACTTTTGTACTAAGTACGAGACAATAGGCCCCCCGAGGAGAGCTCGGGGACTGCCATCTTTTATCTATGAATGAAGAGTATCATGCGTATGACCTTGTCATTTCATTTACTTGTTCCGTCCGGCACCGGGTTCGACTAGTCGGCCCGGGGACTGGCTGACTGGAGTTATATTAGAAGTCCTACCCGCGGTCAGACAAGTAGTGTGCCGACACCCAGGCTTGACTCTTGCCAAAAGTCGCAGTTCGAAGAACCGGCTGTCCGGCTGGCAAGAGTTAAAGGCAGGAAAGGATGCCCACATGAAAAATGGGTAGGGACTAACGGACTAATATAACGAAAGCCGGTTTGCCTCCTACCACCGACCGACTACCAGAGTAGTCGGCCGGCCGGCTTCCATTCACTTCACTTCGATCCAAGAAAGCTCGAGTACTTGCCTCCCCAAAAGGGGAAGGTGGCAGCTGCGCTTGGACCGCCAAGAGCTGCTCCTCAAGCGTCCAATTCACGTTCGGCGCGATGTCGGCCCCCGCCTGACGGCGCGCTTCACGATGGGCCTCGATAGTTTGGGCGGCGAAGACGGAGTAGCCGGGAAAGTAGTCTGCACAGAGAATAAAAAGCAGCGCAAGTCAGAACAAAAATCAGGCAGGGAAGGAGCGAGGAAGGCGGCTTACCGGCGATCAAGTCCTCAATACGGCTGAAGCCTTCATCCAGCGCTTGCCTGGTCTCAGCCCAGCCTGCCGCCTCAGTTTCGAACTCGGCCTTCAGGGCGGCTTCGCTGTCCCGCGCTTCCTTCAGGGCCGCCTTGTGGCTCTCCTCCTGGTCAGCCAGCTTCTTGGCCAGGCGGTCACGCTCCAGGACGAAGGCGGCGTGCTCGGTTTCCTTGACGCGAAGGGCGGCCTGCGCCTCGCTGAGCTGCCCCCTCAAGTTGGCATTGGACCCTGCAAGCATGAAAGACAAAAGAAAAACCAATGAGGAAGAAGTCGTCAGGGAAGATCCGACCCGACTGCTCAGCAGTCGGCCCGAATCTCGGGGACTACACCCAGTGGGTGCGCTGACGCGCCCCCACAGGAGATGAACGAAAACAACGACGCACTCCAGCTGTTGACCAGGTCTTCGGTTCTCCGGCCCAGCTCCCGAGCCTGGGAGTTGAAGGCGGCAGCATGAAGGTTATGATACTCCTGAAAGGACAGACAGGAGGCGGGTATAAGATGGTTGTTAGGACCTAGTATGTTCCGAGCCGCCTGCGCAGCAGCCGACTCGGAACTCGGGGACTACACCCAGTGGGTGCACTGACGCGCCCCCACGGAAGAAATCAAGAAAACAAAACAAACAAGGCTAGGAGACTCACCCGGATGACGGCCCGCGTCGCCAGGAATTCTTGGGTGTACTGCTGCAGCGAGGCGGCCTGGGCCTGAAGCCGGTTCTGAACCTCTTGGGCCGCCACGTTTAGCTCGCCCGTCCCCCCGCTGGGAGTCCACTCAGACGTGGCGGTGCTGGCCGCCTCTAAGGCCTCCGCCGTGTGGCCGGCACCCATAACTCGGTACGGCTACGGCGCGGCGGTGCCTCCCCCCACACGCCGGCGCGTTGCCGGCTGCACCTCGAGGCCGGCTCCTGCTGCCGGCTCACCCCCGGCCGGTTGCTCTGGCGCCGCGGCAGATTGGCCGCGTTGGCCCGCTCCGGTCAGCGCCGTCTGCGGCGTTCCTTCCACAGAGGCCACTTGGACCTCCCTCCTCTCCATCGCCGGCGGTCTTGGTCGACTTCCTCCGACGGGGGCACTGGGATGTTGGGGGCCACGGCGTGGAGGGGAATGGCGAGCAGCGGAGGCTGGTTGTGCGAAGCCTCCGCCTCCGTCTCTGCGGCTGCCGCCTCCACCCAGGCCTTGGCTGCCGCATCGGCCTGCTCCTTCGCCGCCTGGGCGGCCGTTCGCTCTGCCGCCTCCCGCTCCTCCCGCGCTTCACGTGCGTTCTGCTCCGTGGCCTCCCTGAGGTTGGCACGGGGGTCCACGCGGCGGGAGCCTGAAGACCCTCCAGTCGGCCCGACTACGCAGCCGCCCGGACCCCGCTCAAGGGAAAGCGGTGCCCTGTCCGGCGAGCAAAGAAAGGTTTAGAACAGTTTTCAATCAAAGAGAACAACCAAAAAATATGTGTCCAAGCATTCGACGACTTACGCTAGATCGCCTGCGGCTGCTTCACCACCTTGCGGAAGCGGGCCGCCTTCGCGGCCGCCTCATCTCGCTTGGTCGCCGCTATGGAAGCCTTGGACTTCTTTGGCCGGCTGCCGAAGAGGATAGACGCGGCCCGGTGCTTCTGGGCGCCGCCGCCAGCAGCCGGCGTGGCGGACGAGCTCACGCCTTGATGACCAGGCGCCGGCTGGTGGCGCGGGGCGACTTCGACCTCGGCATCATCCGGCCAGTCCTCGAAGCCGGCCGTGAGCCCCGCGCCTCCGGGCTCGTCGCTTTCCCCCATGATGGCGTCTTCCATGGCGGCCGCTCCCAAGTCCGGGTCATCGACGTCATCCACCGTGCGGTCGGGGACGAGCTGGCACTCTACCCCTGCGGCCACGGTCGTCGGCGGAAGGAGAGGGTTCTGCTAGGGGGGAACCGACTAATCAGAAGCCGGCTATCATAAGGCCGGCTACCAACAGGAGGAAAGAAGGAAAAACTTACCACGGGCGGAGGGTTGGCGCGAGAGTACGGCGCCTTGCCGTATCGCCAGTCTTCGGCGAGCTTGCAGTTGGAGATGTAATTCACCATGTACGACACCTCTGCATGAGGCATCTCCCTGGTGCTCAGCCGGCTTGGGTCGAAGCGGCCGCTCATCGGACATCATGTGAGGCCGGCTCTGGAGAGGAAGTACCCGGCGCTTGTGACACCCCAAAATTTTTGACCTCGTTTTAATGGATTAAAATTTTTGCCAGGAATTAAAACTTTTATTCTCTGGGCTCCCTTTTGATTTTTTGAAACATTTCCTTTCTTATTATCATGGAGTTGTTCCCTAAAGTGAAAACCTTTCAAATATGTTATTGGACTTGTTTAACCTCTCAAGAAAAACTCTTCTTTTATTAGTAGAACTAATTAAATAATTAATTTTCTTGATCTTTATTTTTCTTGAAAAATGGGTTTTCAAGGTTATATGCCCATATTTGAACTACAACCATTTGATAAATTCACTTAAAATTCCAACCAAAATTTGGAGATGTCATGTGATGTTTTTAAATCACCTTTAGGCAAAAATATCTTTTATTCATGAAATATATGGAGCTCTACATCCAATTTTCTTCTCTGGTCCAGAGTGCTATTTTGCACTACAACCCTTTTATATATTTCTTTCTAGCCTCCACCAAAATTATGGGATGTTGGTAGTAGCATATGATTCAACTTTATGCAAAAACCCAATGATGTTATTTGAAAAATATGAGTGTATCAACCTCATTTTCATTCTGGACCAACTTGATGGTTTGTACAGCAACCATATTTTTGCTTGCTCTTTGGCTCTTGATTCCTTTTCCTAATTATAGTCCTCCCTGCAAAACCACTAAGTCCAGGAGCATGCACCCTTTGGATCATTTTTGGTTCATGAAATAATGCCATTTATCTCCTGACCAGAATTGAAGTTCAGCAAAACTTGCACTAGCAAGTTTCTCCTTTTGTCCAAATGACCTCACCACTCTCTTTTGCATCTAAGGAGACCCTGATCTGGAGAATTTGGCCACTCCAAGAAATGCCTAAGTGCCCTTGGCATTTTGTCATACACCTTATGGGCATGATCTGTTTTGACATGACTTTTGTCATTGCACTATGAGTTTGCACCTCTGATCAAACTAACATGTCCACTAGACTCCCAGGTGCTCCTAACCTAGGTCTGCTAAGTGCCAGCCTCACCCAAGCCCGATGGCATGCACTGGCATTTCATCGAGCACGTTCCGTGCGTGCTCTGGGCGCGAGCAGAGCACGCGTTTTGCACGTGCCGTGCCCGAGCCGACGCGTCGCACCCCTGGGCTCTGCCCGCCCTGCAGAGCCACGCCACTCACTCCCCTTCTCACCGCAACGCGCCAAGAGCCCTCGCCACGTCCCCGACAGGCCAGGAGCTAGCCGCCACGGCCGCCGACAGCCCCTGCTCCGTTCAGCGCCGCCCAGGCCTCTCCCGCTCGCCACCTGGCTCCTGGAATAGCACGAGCTCATCCACAAGGGTGTCCACTAGCGCTCGTCGCCGCCACGACGCCCTAGCTACAGAATGGCGGTCGCCGGCGACCTTATCCACGGCCGCCGCGGAACTGCCTTGACTCGCCTATAAAAGGAGGCCCCCGAGCTCATCCGAGCACTCAGGCGACCTCAGGCCACCCCCATGGCACCCCCGCAGCCAGCAATCGTCGGGGGAAAGCCGTCTTCCCCAACTCCGGCCGGTTCGGCCGCCGCCACGTCCCAGCTCCATTCACCGCAACCAGAGCCCCTCCCGTCCGTCCAATGCCACCAAATGACTCCACTTCGACTTGCGGAGCCGCCCAGCTACTCAAACCCGACCGGGAGCCACCGCAGTTCAAGCGCCCAAAACTCCCGAAGCCACCGGCCGCCACGAAGCTCGCCGCTGGTGACTCCCTTAATCCCCACCTGACTGACAACCACCGGAAGGACCGCCCTCGAACCGCGGATCCATCCCCACCCTCGGTGTCTCGAACGGTGCCGCCGTTCGCCCGCGAGCGTCGCCGGAGTTCCGCCTCCGCTCGGGATAGAGGAAGAGGAGGGAGAGGACTAGTCAAACCTGACCAGTGGGCCCCCTGGACCCACTGTCAGTGACCCCGCACCTGTCCACGTGGGTTAAGTGAAAGCGCAAAATCCCCAGTACGTATGTCCTACTTAGAAAGCGTATTTCCTCCTTAAACGTTTTCTTTTCTGTTTTATTTTAAAAACAGATTTTGACCACAACTTTGACCGCCTATAACTTTTTAAATACAACTCCAGATGAGTTGATTCTTTTTCCTACCTTCCTCAAATTTTGTCTAGTTTATTTTAAGATTTATTTCAAAAAAAATTCAAACAACTTTTTGTGCTATTCTGAATTTGTGTGTTAATTCAGATTTATTGAAAATAGGATTTTGGAGAGAGGAAGGAAAGCTTTCAAAAGCTTTGGAGTGCACCCTGCCTTTCCACACCATAAAGGCAAGCATTCTGAACCCCGGAATAATATTTTTGGTGTGTTAGTTGACTCGTTTATAACACCATCTCATTTCGGAGAACTCGTTATTTTATGTGGCGATGTGATCATTTGCATGAAGGCATATTAGTGATTTCCTTGCTATTGGAAATGAATATACTTGTGATGGTAATCATCCTCATGTGCCTTGCATGCATGCCGGAAAGGAATCCGGGAAAGCCTCTGCCTTGGGTAGGCGTGAGCTTATCGCCGGTCTCCGTCGGGACAGTTATGTCCGGTATGGCATGGTAAGGTATATTGAGTGGTGATTTTGTTGGTTGAAATATATTTATTATACATGTCATGCAGGGAACTTATAAACCTCCTGAGTCGACCGCAGATCGAGTCTTCTTCCAGTAACCCCCATACTTGCCTCGTACTACCACTCGTCCCTGCCGCAGGTAGGGTACGGTTCAGTAAGTCGTCAACCCCTTTCAAGAACACACTGTACAGAGAGGCCATGGTGGAAGATACCGGTTGTAGCCGGTAGGCAAGCCACCTGGTCCGGGGGCATGGGTGTTTCCGGTTGGGACCGAGAGGGGAGGCCACCCCTTACAGCGCGCGACATAAATTTGATCCCATGCTACGCGAGGTTGTAGCCTCCTCACTTAGAGTTTTGGTTAACAAGTGTCGTGGGTGATTCCATACACCGGTGAGTTAAGCTGGTGTGTGCAAGTCAGGTGTGTTTTCAACTAAAAGACCGTAGACGGAATTAGTCCCGATGGACTAAAGGAATCTATTACTCGTGGGTAAAGAGTACACCCTCTGCAGAGATTAAACCTATTCGAATAGCCGTGTCCATGGTTAAGGATTACAGTCTGGGATGGGTCAAGTGTTGGTCTTAGTGTCGGTCTTCGGAGGAGAAATTGTTAAACCAAACTTGGATACCGACTGGTGACTTGTGAGGACCGTGATTATTATTTTGTGATGGACTAACCCGTTGCATTATTTGTATTATCGAGTATCCCTGGGATGGTTCTACCTCCTAGATATTCATTGTGATTATTTATTTTATAAGCCCTTTATGTGGTGTCGCTGAGACGCCCGACTGTGGCATTGCTTGTTATTTATTTACTTTATAAGCCCTTTATGTGGTGTCGCTGAGACGCCCGACTGTGGCATTGCTTGTTATTTATTTACTTTATAAGCCCTTTATGTGGTGTCGCACAGACGCCCGACTGCGGCATTTTATTCCCACTCCATTATTGGTTATTCATGCTGCATATAAATAACATGCTTGCATGCATAATAGATGTTTTATTTATGACTGACGATGTGATCATAGAATACTTCAGTGCATGATTATCAATTATATTATCCCAGTGTTCATAATGTTTGCGAGTACATTCAAAGTACTCACTGGCTTGTCCCTGGCTATTGTCTTGGCCAGATATCTGCTTGGAGAGGAGCGTTGCGATGACAGCCCTGGAAACTAAGCAACGGTGATAGCAGCCTCGCGAAGATAGGAGTTAACCTGGTCAGCTGTTCGCGTGGGAAATGGAGTCCCATAGACATTGATGACTCACAAACCTCTTCCGCCATCGACCACTAGAAACCAATTGTTGTACTCACAGGCCAGAATGGTCTTGTACTACATTTTTTTTATTTTTGCTTGGAATTTCTGTATCAAGTTGGTGCCTCATCAGCTAACAGTAATCCTGGGGCTGGTGAGCACGACGGCCCTTTTCTGGAAATTTAATACCCGGAAAACCCGGTCGCCACAGCGCTCCATGAAGGCGGCCACCAAGTCGGCTCCGGTCAGGCCTTCCGCCTGGATCATCACCCGAAGCCGGGAGACGGCTGCGTTCCCGGCCTGAGACAATGACCTGGCCCGGTAGCTCCACGAGGGTTGCCTCCCAGCCGGCGGGCTAGCTACGTAAGCCGGCAGGTTTACGTAGTCGCCTTGCTGCGCGACGTTCTTCACATAGAAGTACGACTTCTGCCAGAGCTTCACCAACTGGATCAGCGGGATGGGCGGCAATGGGCTGCTCTCGCCCGACCGCCTCATGGCGATATAGGCCCCGCAGGGGGGGCACGCCCGCGACGACGGTGCCGAGTTTGGTCTGGAAGAATTCCCCCCAGAGCTCAAGCGTGGGGAGGACCCCAAGGAAACCTTCGCAGAGGGAGACGAAGGCCGACAGCAGCATCACCGCGTTGGGCGTGAGGTGATGCGGCTGAAGGTTGTAGAACTCGAGGAAGGAACGGAGGAACCCGCTCGCCGGAAGGCCGAAGCCGCGCAGGCAGTGCGAGCGAAAGATAACCCGCTCGCCCTCCTCCGGTGCCGGCGAAACCTTGCTCTCCGGCGCTCGACGGACCTGCACGAAGCTCTCGCCGGGCAGGCGTCGCGTCTGGCGGAGGATCTCGACGTGGTCCTCATGGACGTTGGAGCCATCCCATGAGCTCGACAGCGCCATGGAAGCGAGACGATACGGCGGCGGAACGGAGCGACGGTGGGTGGCTACGGTGACGAGAAGAAGAAGAAGAATGAAGGCGAAAGGGGGCGGAGCGAGGGAGAGTGTGCGAAGCCTCTGCCGCTCCCCCTCCTCCCCCTACTTATAGACCGCACGGCGGAGCCGAGGAGGCGCGGCATGGGGGAACGTGGGGATCAACTGTGCCCACTCCCCCACGTCCCGCGATTATTGCGCCCTAATAGGCGTAATAGAATCGCCACGGGAAGGCGAGTGGTCCGCGTGGGCCGCAGAAGATCAGCGCTCGGGCCGAGGCCTAGGAGTGGCAGGCCCGGGCCTGCAGCAGCGTCTCGTCGCGCGTGTGCACTGGCAGGGTTTCACTGCCACGTGGCCCGCGGGAAGGCATGCGGTCAGCTCGCGGGTCGACCGCGTTCCCGCCTACAAGAAACGGAGCTCTCCGAAGTCGGCGCGCACCAGCAAAGCCGGCCCCTCATGATAGGAAGCTGAGCAAGCTTCTCGTCCCTTTGTTAGCCTCGAAGCTCGATCAGCTTCGGGGACTACTGTCGGAGTAAATAGCCATGGGTAGCCTAGCCGGCTTCCCCTGGCCCTTCTGGAAAAATTACGAGCCCTTCCGGCACTCAAGAATCCAAGACATGGGGCCGCCTTCCCCTTGCCGGCTGTCTCCCAGGCCGGCTATCGGAAGGCGGTCCGACTTTAGCCCTCGTGAAGAAAGCCACGGGAGGGCCGGCTTCGAGAAGCCAGCCACGAGAAGGCCGACTCCAAGAAGCCGGCTCCCACAAAGTGGTCAAGACCGTACCCTCAAAGTGTGCATCCACTTAACGGCGATGTGACGGGGTGTGGCTACAGTGAAGCCTGCCACCCCTGAATCCTGGGGCACGACTGGCACAGTGCGCTGTGCGGGTGGCCATGACCCGTCCGGCGCGGCACTGTTGCCACGTTGACCCTGATGTCATCCATGATGGGCTACTAGTACGGCCCACGGGCAGTGGGCCCCTTCGGGCAGAGAGACACCCGAAGGCGGCCGTGCATCCCCCAGTCGGCCCGAGGCAAAGCCGGCTCTCCATAGCCGGCATGCCGCCTCCTTCAAAGGAGACGCCCCATTAAGGAGGAAGACGCGGTGAGGCTACAGTGATCGCCCGCCGGACGGCGGCACTGTAGCCACGCCTACATTGACGAAGCCCTCGTCACCAAGATTGAGCAACAGTAACCGGCAGCCGGCAGGACCCACCAGCCGGCGGGCCCCAGCAGTGGGCGCAGAAGCCGGCGAGCGTAGTCATAGCGGTGAGGCTACAGTGATCGCCCGCCGGACGGCTCGCTCTCTTCTTCCCCGCGCCCAGCCAGATTACCATTGTACCCCCGGGGGGTAGGCCTATATAAACCCCCCGGGACACCCATGCAAAGGGTTGATCCCTGCTAGTTATAGACACCACACAAGGAGAAGAAGAGAGCGAGCCGTGCCCTTCTTCCTCCTCTCACCAAACAGTTCTAGGAGCATCGTGTAGCTACTTGTTCATCTAGTGATCATGCGGAGACCCCGCAGAGCAGCAGTAGGGGTGTTATCTCCTCAGAGAGCCCCGAAGCTGGGTAAGATTCGCCGGCGTGCATGTCTTCGCCTCATCCTGTTTCCAGGCACCGGCGATGTCTTACTGGCTCCCACAATGATAAGCCACCCGTTGGCATATGTCGCACCTACCACCCGACATGTGTGGGTTGTAAGGAACCTGGAAAAATAAAAAGAGAAGAAAAAAAGGAAATCTGAGTGTCCTGATAGGCTCTAGCCGTATTGTAGACCTTGTCCTTATTATGCCTCCATCCTTTCCCATGGTATTTTTAGTGCGTAATTATGTACGCGTGGTACATATGCCAAAATTTGGTGGGGGCTGAGATGGAGGCCGAATTGCTAATCGAGCACCTGACGAGCTGGATGATATCCCACAAGTATAGGGGATCGCAACAGTTCTCGAGGGTAGAGTATTCAACCCAAATTTATAGATTCGACACAAGGGGGGCCAAATAATATTCTCAAGTATTAGCAGTTGAGTTGTCAATTCAACCAAACCTGGAAACTTAATATCTGCAGCAAAGTGTTTAGTAGCAAAGTAATATGATAGTAGTGGTAATGGTAGCAAAAGTAATATTTTTGGGTTTTGTAGTGATTGTAACAGTAGCAACAGAAAAGTAAATAAGGGAAGAACAATATATGGAAAGCTCGTAGGCATTGGATCGGTGTTGAAGAATTATCCCGAATGCAATCGATCATGTAACAGTCATAACCTAGGGTGACACAAAACTAGCTCCAGTTCATCAATGTAATGTAGGCATGTATTCCGATAGTCATATGTGCTTATGGAAAAGAACTTGCATGACATCTTTTGTCCCACCCTCCCGTGGCAGCGGGGTCCTAGTGGAAACTAAGGGATATTAAGGCCTCCTTTTAATAGAGTACCAGACCAAAGCATTAACACATAGTAAATACATGAACTCCTCAAACTACGGTCATCACCGGTAGTGGTCCTGATTATTGACACTTCAGGGTTAACGGATCATAACACATAATAGGTGACTATAGACTTGCAAGATAGGATCAAGAACTCTCATATATTGATGAAAACATAATAGGTTCAGATCTGAAATCATGGCACTCGGGCCCTAGTGACAAGCATTAAGCATAGCAAAGTCATAGCAACATCAATCTCAGAACATAGTGGATACTAGGGATCAAACCCTAACAAAACTAACACGATTACATGATAAATCTCATCCAACCCATCACCGTCCAGCAAGCCTATGATGGAATTACTCACGCACGGCGGTGAGCATCATGAAATTGGTGATGGAGGAAGGTTGATGATGACGATGGCGACGGATTCCCCTCTCCGGAGCCCCGAACAGACTCCAGATCAGCCCTCCCGAGAGAGTTTAGGCTTGACGGCGGCTCCGTATCATAAAACGCGATGAATCCTTCTCTCTGATTTTTTTTCTCGCCGAACACGAATATATGGAGTTGGAGTTGAGGTCAGTGGACCGTCAGGGGGCCCACGAGGCAGGGGGCGCGCCCAAGGGGGCAGGCGTGCCCCCCACCCTCGTGGACAGGTGGAGGCCCCCCTGAAGTGGATTCTTCTTGCCATATTTTTTATATATTCCAAAATAATTCTCCATTGATTTTCAGGTCATTCCGAGAACTTTTATTTTTGCACAAAAATAACACCACGGCAATTCTGCTGAAAACAGCGTCAGTCCGGGTTTGTTCCATTCAAATCATGCAAGTTAGAGTCCAAAACAAGGGCAAAAGTGTTTGGAAAAGTAGATACGACGGAGACATATCAAGTCCCCCAAGCTTAAACCTTTGCATGTCCTCAAGCAATTTAGTTGGTAAACTGAAAGTGATAAAGAAAAACTTTTACAAACTCTGTTTTCTCTTGTTGTTGCAAATATGTAAAGCCAACATTCAAGTTTTCAGCAAAGATTATGAACTAACCATATTCACAATAACATTTAGGTCCCATGTTTACTCATATCAATGGCATAATCAACTAGCGAGCAATAATAATAAATCTTGGATGACAACACTTTCTCAAAACAATCATGATATGATATAAGAAGATGGTATCTCGCTAGCCCTTTCTGAGACCACAAAACATAAATGCAGAGCACCTTTAAAGATCAAGGACTGACTAGACATTGTAATTCATGGTAAAAGAGATCAAGTTAAGTCACACTCAATGTAAACTAATAGTAATGGATGCAAATGACAGCGGTGCTCTCCAACTAGTGCTTTTTAATAAGAGGACGATGACTCAACATAAAAGTAAATAGATAGGCCCTTCATAGAGGGAAGCAGGGATTTGTAGAGGTGCCAGAGCTCGGTTTTGAAATAGATATGAATAATATTTTTAGCGGTATACTTTCATTGTCAACATAACAACCGAGAGATCTTGATATCTTCCATGCTACACACATTATAGGTGGTTCCTAAACAGAATGGTAAAGTTTATACTCCCGCTCCACCAACAAGCATCAATCCATGGCTTGCTCGAAACAACGAGTGCCTCCAACTAACAACAATCCTGGGGGAGTTTTGTTTGCAGTTATTTTGATTTGAGTTGCATAAAGCATGGGACTGGGCATCCCAGTGACCAGCCATGTTCTCGTGAGTGAGGAGCGGAGTCCACTCCTCTTGAGAATAACCCGCCTAGCATGGAAGATACAGACAGCCATAGTTGATACATGAGCTATACGAGCATACAAAATAGAATGTTTATTTGAAGTTTTAGAGTTTGGCACATACAAATTTACTTGGAACGGCATGTAGATACCGTATATAGGTAGGTATGGTGGACTCATATGGAATAACTTTGGGGTTTAGGGAATTGTATGCACCAACAGTATCCCGCTTAGTACACGTGAAGGATAGAAAAAGACTGGGAAGCGAACAGCTAGAGAGTGACAACAGTCATGAGCATGCATTAAAATTAATCAACACTGAATGCAAGCATGAGTTGGATATAATGCACCATGAACATAAATATCATAGAGCCTATGTTGATTTTGTTTCAACTACATGCGTGAACATGTGCCAAATCAAGCCACTCGAATCATTCAAAATAGGATACCATGCTGTCATACCACATCACAACCATTTTAATAGCATGTTGGCATGCAAGGTAAACCATTATAAGCTCCTAGCTAATAAAGCATGGAATAAGCAACTATAATATCTAATTGTCATTGCAAACATGTTTATTCATAGTAGGCTGGATCAGGAACGATGAACTAATCATATTTACAAAAACAAGAGAGGTTGAGTTCATACCAGCTTTTCTCTTCTCAATAAGTTCATCATATAATCATCATTATTGACTTTCACCTTTACGACCGAATAGTGTGGAAAATAATAATAGTGCACGTGCATTGGACTAAGCTAGAATCTGCAAGAATTCAATTCAAGAGAGAAGACAAGGTAATATGGGCTCTTTGTTATATCAACAATAATGCATATGAGAGCCGCTCAACATTTTAATCATGGTCTTTGTCGGTGTCAAAACTGGTGGATCTCGGGTAGGGGGTCCCGAACTGTGCGTCTAAGGCTGATGGTAACAGGAGGCGGGGGACACAATGTTTACCCAGGTTCGGGCCCTCTCGATGGAGGTAATACCCTACTTCCTGCTTGATTGATCTTGATGATATGAGTATTACAAGAGTTGATCTACCACGAGATCGTAGAGGCTAAACCCTAGAAGCTAGCCTATGATTATGATTGTTGTTGTCGTACGAACTAAACCCTCCGGTTTATATAGACACCAGAGGGGGCTAGGATTACACAAAGTCGGTTACAGGGAAGGAGATCTACATATCCGAATTGCCAAGTGTCGGTGTCAAAACCGGTGGATCTCGGGTAGGGGGTCCCGAACTGTGCGTCTAGGCCGGATGGTAACAGGAGGCAAGGGACACGAAGTTTTACCCAGGTTTGGGCCCTCTTGATGGAGGTAAAACCCTACGTCCTGCTTGATTAATATTGATGATATGGGTAGTACAAGAGTAGATCTACCACGAGATCAGAGAGGCCAAACCCTAGAAGCTAGCCTATGGTATGATTGTTGATGTGTATGTTGTCCTACAGACTAAAACCCTCCGGTTTATATAGACATCGGAGAGAGTTAGGGTTACATAGAGTCGGTTACAATGGTAGAAGATCTGAACATCCGTATCGCCAAGCTTGCCTTCCACGCCAAGGAAAGTCCCTTCCGGACACGGGACGGAGTCTTCAATCTTGTATCTTCATAGTCCAGGAATCCGGCTGAAGGTATAGTTCGGCTATTCGAACACCCAATAATCCAGGACTCCCTCAGTAGCCCCTGAACCAGGCTTCAATGATGACGAGTCCGACGCGCAAATTGTCTTCGGCATTGCAAGGCGGGTTCCTCCTCCAAGTATTTCATAGAAGATTTTAAACACAAAGATAGTGTCCGGTTCTGCAAAATAAGTTTTCCACATATTGTCATGGAGAGAATAATATTTACACAAATCTAATCTTCTGACATATTCCGTGGTGCGACACACCACGGCCAAGCCTTTATCCGAGTCGTTTAATTATCCCACCTCAGCGCGTCATGCGAGGCGGCTTCCTTGGCACGTCTTGTCAAAGCAGAGATCGTGCCCCCTTATTCCGGGATTCTCATCAATATGGGCGTGGGTAACCCAACCATTCCTAGGACTCCTAGGTTATAGGCAAGTCCAAACGGACACGGAGAGGACACTTAATGTTCGCCTCTTTATAAAGGGACAAGGCTTTTTATTTTTCCCTCCCGTGCTCAATCAAATCTTTCCCCCACCTCAAGCTCAAACGCCTAAAGTTTAGGTCGGGAGCTCCGAACCTTCAGTCATGTCTGGATCTAGCCTTCAAGGCCAATGGGTGCCTTCCTCCGTTATGGAAGAAGACGTCAAAAAGTTGAGGGAGGCCAGATATCTGACCGCCGAGATTCTGCATCGGCTGCCTCCCCGGGGGCAGGCTGTCCCCTCCCCCGAACCCACAAGAGCGTCGTGTTCGTCTCCCACTTCCTCTGAGGTCTAGGCCTTGCATTGGATCCTTTTGTCAGGGGTTTGATGTTTTACTACGGGCTAGATTTCCATGATCTAGCTCCGGACTCCTTTCTTCATATCACGACGTTTATTGTTGTGTGCGAGGCCTTCCTCCGGGTTACCCCTCACTTTGGCCTATGGCTCAAGACTTTTGAAGTAGAGCCGAAGATGATCGAGGGGCAACATGCGGCGTGTGGAGGTGCCTCAATACGCAGGATGATGGGAGCTGCATGGCCAAAAGGTTCCATTCTAGAGGTGTCTGAATTGTGGCAACAGGAGTGGTTCTACATCACGGCTCCTAGAAGTGCTAAGTGGGCGGCCGCCCCCGTTTTCCGCCCGGGCCCTCCTCCACAACTGATGTCATGGATTAGCAGATGATTGAGCTGGGGTCTGGCCAAGGACGTGCCTATACTGCAAAGCCGCATCCAAGATCTCTTTAATGGAGATTTCAATTTGGTCGCGGTAACACAAGTTATGCTGGTTCGTCAAGTCTAGCCTTGCAAACGCCGGCCTCTTCGCTTGTGGGAGTTCAATCCCGAGGGACCGCACGCCATTCGAAATTTCCTTGGCCTAACGCACGAGGAGATGTACAAGTTGTTCTTCGGACCTCAAGTGGAGTGTCTGGAAATTACCGAGGACGTGGGCCTGAGTAGCAACCGTGTCGCCGAACAGGTAACATCTTCCGACCAAGCGTACTACCTCTCCTTTGATGCGAAGTTATTTCTGAGAGTTCGCTTTTTGACCAGGACTGGCTAACCAAGGCGAAGTTGATTCGGTGCTCGGTCCCCCTCCCTGAGGGTTTGGAAAATCCGATATTGGAAAAGATGCTCCAAACCGCACCTTGCCCGGAACCCTTGAAGGAAAATGCGGGCGGTCGCGGGCCCCAAACACTGGCTGCTCTAGCCGAGGGAGCGAGCGTCTCCATGAAGGAAGATGACCAGAAGAGGAAAAAGATTGCGTCTGGGGATTCGGAAGCCGAAGCTTCCAAATGGGAGAAGAAGTCTCCCACAGAGGGTCCTACCCCGAGGGGTGCGGTTGCCGTACAAAGTCCACGGGGGGATCAATTCTCCCACGAGTCGTAAGTGACCC
Source organism: Triticum urartu (assembly GCF_003073215.2). Classification (NCBI taxonomy): domain Eukaryota; kingdom Viridiplantae; phylum Streptophyta; class Magnoliopsida; order Poales; family Poaceae; genus Triticum; species Triticum urartu. The sequence goes on from NC_053026.1 coordinate 39,569,863, forward strand.
AAAATACCTTAATAGTACAAATATGTCGTCTTTTCTTCTGAGAAGATAACCACTGCATGTATCTTTGCAGTTCGGGCCTTAGCCCCTCTCAAATGAGCTCGTCTTCGGGGGATCTTCTTCCAGAGATGATGGAGAGCGAAACGCCTCCTCCGGACTCCTCCGCTTCGGAAGCGGGCGACCCTGAAGTGTCGTCGTGGAGGGCCTCTCCGAGTCCAGCAAGGCCAGAAGATAATCCCGTCGACCCCCGAAGTTCCCAGTGTCCGGCTCCCGAAGAGAGCAGACAAACGAGTCCGGCACCGTCTAGTGTGCGGTCAGATGTTTTGAGGGATTTGGTGGGGCGAGCGGCCATATCAGATGAACACTGTGTGCTGATGAATACGGTGATGGAGAGAATCTCGTCCGCCTAAAGTGGATTGCATAAAGCTTTTATGAGTCTACTTACAGGCTTTGAGGTACGTAAAATAATGTGTGATAGTCCTGCACATACTAGGTGTGCCCTGTGTAGATAGTAGCCCCTGAGACTCTGGTCGTCGTCGGAAACGACGACGAACAGAGGATCATATTCCCAGGTAATAACCATACTGCCTTTATGTGCAGGTGATGGAAGCTCCGGTGGCTAGCCGGGCTCGCGAGTTTGCCCATTTAGAATGGCAGTTGGATGCGGCAGACGCCGACATCGAGCTTGTTAACAAAAGGCTTGACGAGGCCCAAGGTAAGTGTCATTATCTGGTAAACGCCACATAGGAAGAGCAGCATGATGCCAGTATCTTTAATGTGTTGTGACTGCAGATGGAGCTGCCACTGTTGAAGCCTTGCGGGCAGAACTTGCCCGAGCCAAGGAACAAGCGAGGTTGGGTAATGCGGCTCCTTTGAAGGCGGCCGAAGAGTTGCAAGCCAAGAAGGCCGCGCATGGCGAGAGCCGAGATAAGATGGCCAAGATGGCCATAGAATTAAAAGCCGACACCGACCGTTGCCAGGTTATTGAAAAGGAAAACCAGGCGAAGGTATCATACTTTGAGAAGGCTGCTGCAACGGGAAAAGACCTCTGCTCTGCAATGAGGGCAAAGAAGGAGGAGCTGCGGGAAGCCGGGGATATTGTAGCCGGGAAATCCTTTATGCTGCAGAGGAAGTTCGGAGATCCGCGGTATGCCCCTCTGGATCGGCTGTGGAGTTCGGAAGATGTGTATATGGATTTGGCGGCGAGCGCTACTGATGCGGCCAAGTACTTCCAGAGTCAGACGGACCGTGAAGTAGACCAACTGTTTTGGAAACAATTCCTTTCTCCCGAGCGTCCGCTTTCATTGATGGACCAATTAGCCGAATGGGCCGAACTAAATAGGTTGTCCGGACTCTCCATGAGGTCTGTTGTGGATCAGCTATGGCCGGAAAGGTCAAAAACGAGCAGCTATTTCATCTTGGTGCAGCAGTTCCTTGACGTGGTGCTGCGCATAAATGCGATGAAGAGGTCGGCGTGCATAGAAGGCGCATGAATGGCCTTTGCCCGTGCTAAAGCATACTGGGTAGAGATGGATGCTACCACTGTTGCAGCACAGGATTCGGCCATAGGTCGAAGGGCTGCTGAGCACTACTTTGAGGAAGTTCTTGAGGGTGCTCGTTTGATAGAGACCCAGTGCTCAAAAAATATTATGTTTGAATGACATGCTTTTATAAATTTTCATAAGGCTACTTTTATACTTTTGCCTGAAAGTATTGTGATGCCTCCTGGGCGGCCGTTTATGTATACATGTGTATAACCTGAAAGATTGCAGTCGTCGGCTTCAACCCCCACGCATATAATGCGGAGGTGTTTGCAGAAACACACGTTCACACTTGACCCAACGTCTTAGTCCTATTAAGGAGGTGATAGCGGAGCGAGCGAGGCAACCGGACTATAATGCTTTAACACTTTCACTTAGCCATAGGAGTTTGACAGTGGGGCTACTAGATAGCCCCTGGTGGCTCCGCACTCTCCCGATCCCGGGGTGCATATATGCCTGGCCGGAAAGCGGCCCTTCATTAAGGCGGGGGAATTCTAACATTCCCATGGGTCATCAAGTGGTTGACCAGTCTCGCGCTAGATCATGACAGTCAGTTTTCGGCTTTCTCTACTGAGGTGCTCGTCCGGATGAACCAGGGAACAATCGCAGTAGTTCTCCTGGTGCTACCTTAGCCGGTAAAGCGGAACGTAAGGCACCAAAACACAGGAGCCGGGCAAACCCAACATTTGACCAAAGACAATGATACGGAGCTGATGCATATAGGGCCAAACTCGCGACGCCGAACACTCCCTAAGGTATTCGGTCTTTGTGGTATAAACCGGGCCTAAATAATGGCCTTCGTAAGAAGCCCCTTATATCCAGGTACGTGCATTGGTCTAGCGTGGCCACATGCCAAGACGTCAGCATCCTTCTCAACGGTGGATATGTATCAACAAGAGATAGTAAAAAAGGTTTACGCAGGGTCTTAATCTAAAAAGAATCCTTGGAGCGGGTCCCTGCTGCACGTCTGCGCCTGTGTCTACATTGTGCCGTATCCTGGACGGGTGTGGCACGATGATCGTCTGTAAAAGAGAGGAATTTAGGTGAAAAAGGTTGTCGTGCAAAAAGATAGTTAAAGAAACTATGCATAATTCAAGATGAGGAGGAATGGCCACATGTCTGCGCGTTGAGCCCCTTGTATTGATGACTAGGGGTGTGACCATTTATTCGGTATAAGTAGCGGTGCCAGACTTGATTAGTTGTGTCTGAGGTCTTGACGACCTGTGGGGCGTTTTTCCTAGTCCGGGCACCTTTAGTGTGTGGCTGCCAAGGCAGCCTCACTTTCTTCGGCGCGCAGAGATCGCTTGATATTTCCGTGCACTGAAATGATGCCGCGTGGACCGGGCATCTTGAGTGTGAGGGAGGCGTAGTGTGGTATTGCATTAAAGCGAGCGAAAGCTTCGCGGCCGAGCAGTGCTTGATAGCCACTTTGAAACGGAGCGATGTGGAAGGTTAAATGCTCGCCACGGAAGTTATCGGGGGAGCCGAATATAACTTGTAGTAGGAGGGAGCCCGTACAACGAGCCCCTGGTCCTGGCATTACTCCTTTAAAGGTAGTATTTCTATGGCGAATTCGTGTTGGGTCATACCCCATCCTGCGGATTGTATCCTGGTATATTAGGTTTAGGCTGCTGCCGCCGTCCATCAGGACTCGTGTGAAGTGATATCCGCCAACTACTAGGTCTAATACCAGGGCATCCCATCCTGCGTGTCGGATACTTGCTGAGTAATCGCGATGGTCGAAAATGATCGGTTGAGACGACCATTAGCAGGACTTCGCGGTGACAGGCACTTGGGTATATTTTACTGGGGGTGACACATTGTTTTTTCCCTTGATCATGTGTAGTGCGTTTACTGTTTTGACTTCTGGTGGGAATTTCTTTTGTTCCCCAGTGTCTTGCTTGGGAGGCTCGTCCTCGTCTTCGCTTGGTGTGTCCTCCCCCTTGTGTACGGCATTGAGTTTGCCGGACTGCTTAAAGACCCAACATGTATCTGACATACCTGGTCCAGAATTTTGTTGAGACTGGACGGTTCATCCCTGGTGCCTTTAGTGGGCGGCTTTTGTCCTGGCCGGGAGCTTTTGAATCTGGCATTTACTGTCGTGCCCTTCGTGCTGTCTTCTTTATTCCGGCGTTTGCTATTGCTGTTATGCCATGATTTCCAGTTTCCATCTCTAACTTCAGATGTACTGGGGTCGCTGGTGCTGCATCTGGCTAGCCAGCTGTCCTCACCCGCGCAAAAGCGGGTCTTGAGGTTTGTTAATGCGGCCATCGTTCTCGGCTTATTTTGGCCGAGGTGTCTGGCGAGCCATTCGTCACGGACGCTATGCTTGAAAGCTGCCAAGGCTTCGGCGTCCGGACAGTCGACAATCTGGTTCTTTTTAGTGAGAAACCTGTTCCAAAGCTTTCGGGCTGACTCCCCGGGCTGTTGAGTTATATGACTCAAATCGTCCACATCCGGAGGTCGGACATAAGTTCCTTGAAAATTTTCCTGAAAGGCGTCTTCGAGCTCTTCCCAACTTCCAATGGAGCTTTCGAGGAGGCCTTTGAGCCAGTGACGAGCTGGCCCTTTGAGCTTGAGGGGTAAGTATTTGATTGCATGGAGATCATCTCCTCGAGCCATATGGATATGAAGGATATAGTCCTCAATCCAAACCCTAGGGTCTGTTGTCCCATCGTATGCCTCTATGTTTATGGGCTTGAATCCCTCTGGAAATTCATGGTCCAGCACCTCGTCGGTGAAACATAGGGGGTGTGCGGCACCCCTGTAACTTGGTGTACCGTGTTGCTCTGATGCTTATTGTGTTGCATTGTATGCTGGGGCGCGCTTGCGTGGTCCATAGATGGATCTTTTTGCGCCATCCTTTGGGTGTGAGCCCTCGCATGGGCCGCGTGTTGTATTGTGAGCGGCATTGTATGCCATTCTGTGTTGATAGAGGGGTCTTCTATCCGACCAGGTGGTTGCTTTGATATTTGTTTGTGGGGGGTCAGAGGCCTCCTCATCGAATTCTGGTAGCACCTTCCGCTTTGGGTAGCTCTTTGAGGGGCGATCGTCGCCGTACATTGCTTCTGTATTAAGTATTTTACTCCATCTGAATTGGAGTTTGTTTTGCGCGGCCTTGAGCCTTCACTTCTACTTTTTAAGGCTCCTTGCGGTGCCAACGAGCCTTTCGCGGGCATTCTGATGCTCCGAGTGCCTGTCCGGCGTTATGTCGTCCGGACCATTATCCCTAATGGGATTTGTTTTTTCGGTTTGAATATCTGGATTGCCGTTGTCCGGCAGCGGTTCGCCCTGCTCCAGTGTTGGGTCTGTGTGATCGCTATTTCTATCGAGGCGGGATTTTGGGCGGCGCTTGCGTCGCCATTTTGACTGCTTTTCGAGGGAACAGGCCTTCGGTGCGTCCGTCCGCTCCTCGTCGTCATCTTTTGGTGCGTCCATCGTGTATACGTCATATGATGCGGTGGCGTTCCAGGGCCCAACAGGCGCTGGTTCTTCATTGTCCCCTTCATCGGCGTCCATACCGTCGATGTCTTCGGAGTCAAAGTCGAGCATGTCAGTTAAATCGTCGACAGTGGCTACAAAGTGGGTGGTGGGTGGGATTTGAATTTCTTCATCGTCCGTACTCCAACCTTGCTGACCGTAGTCCGGCCAAGGCTCTCCTCATAAAGAGAGAGACTTTAGTGACTTCAGGATATCACCGAAAGGCGAGTGCTGAAAGATGTCTGCGGCAGTGAACTCCATGATCGGCGCCCAATCGGATTCGACTGGCAGGGGCGCAGAGGGTTCGGAGTCCGGAGAGGAGTCCGGCTCCTTGGAGTCACGAGCCTCGCAGAGTACGGGGCTCGTGTTCGGCTCAACCGCCGTTGGGATCACAGCCCCCGAGGTGGCGTCCAACCACCCATCCTCGATCGGTGCGGTTGGCTCCGAACTAAGGGTCGGAGCCGACGCGGGTGCGGCCTCCAGGGCACTGTTCGGCGGCAGAGCTAGATCATGCTCATCATGACAGTGCGGCGCGCACGGCAGTGGTTCGAATCCGTCGAAGATCAAGTCCCCGCGGATGTCAGCCGTGTAGTTTAAACTTCCGAATCTGACCTGACGGCCAGGAGCATAGCTTTCGATCTGTCCGGGGAGGAAGGTCTCACCCTGGACTGCATCGCCATTGATGATCGTAGGAGCCATCGGGCCCGACGGCGACGGCACAGAGGAACTCTCAATGAAAGCACCAATGTCGGTGTCAAAACCGGCGGATCTTGGGTAGGGGGTCCCGAACTATGCGTCTAGGCCGGATGGTAACAGGAGGCAAGGGACACGAAGTTTTACCCAGGTTCGGGCCCTCTTGATGGAGGTAAAACCCTACGTCCTGCTTGATTAATATTGATGATATGGGTAGTACAAGAGTAGATCTACCACAAGATCAGAGAGGCTAAACCCTAGAAGCTAGCATATGGTATGATTGTTGGTGTGTATGTTGTCCTACGGACTAAAACCCTCCGGTTTATATAGACACCGGAGAGGGTTAGGGTTACATAGAGTCGGTTACAATGGTAGGAGATCTGAACATCCGTATCACCAAGCTTGCCTTCCACGCCAAGGAAAGTCCCTTCCGGACACGGGACGGAGTCTTCAATCTTGTATCTTCATAGTCCAGGAGTCCGGTTGAAGGTATAGTTTGGCTATCCGAACACCCCCTAATCCAGGACTCCCTCACCAAGCTTGCCTTCCACGCAAAGGAGAGTCCCACCCGGACATGGGACGAAGTCTTCAATCTTGTATCTTCATAGTACAACAGTCCAGCAAAAGTATATAGTCCGTCTGTCCGAGGACCCCCTAATCCAGGACTCCCTCAGTAGCCCCTGAACCAGGCTTCAATGACGATGAGTCCGGTGCGCGGATTGTCTTCGGCATTGCAATACGGGTTCTTCTCCAAATCCCGAGTACCTATCGTAACGAGTAGTGTCCGGCTTCCCATGAATGTTGCACTCCTCGGCTTCTGTGCTTTAATAATGCTATCTTCCACGTGTCGAGCGAATGCGAGAAGTCGGGGCATTTTTACATTTCCCACCCTAACCATGTAAGTAAATCTTCTATTTAAAGAGTCGGGGATCCTCAGATCTAGATCACACCATCCTCCCACAGCGAGTATCCATCAGAGCGCGCCCGGAAAAGTCCATCCCATCATGGCCGTCCATCGCAGCTCCTCCTTTCGCTCCCGTAGCAGTAAGCCAGGCAACTGGGAGAAGTGCTCCGTCCCCCACAGCCAATTAGTAGAGTTGTAGACCTAGGGGTTTCTCCCTCCTGCGTATATGGTCCCCGTCCGAGCCGGACTAGCCACTTATAATGGCGGGGAGCAAGCGGAGAGATTTCCCAACCCATCCAGGGGAAGCGGGTATGCCTTGTCCCTTACTTATTGAGGGGACTCGGATTTCCAATCCATCCGTTCCTCCACGGGCTCCTAGAGTTCTATGGCCTCCAGGTGCATAACTTTACTCCCGCCTCCATATTACACATCGCCGACTACATCGCCTTTTGCGAGCTATTTCTGGGCTGCGAAGCTCATTTCGAGCTATGGAAGAGGCTATTCTGCCTCGTACCCCGTACACAGGAGGGGTCAATATATCAAGTGTGCGGAGCCGAAATATGGCGCATTGCCGAGACCGGATACCTGTCCGGTACTCCGAAGAAGACATCCGAAGACTGGCCTTCGGAGTGGTTTTATATGGAGGACGTCCCCCTTCCGGACCCTATTCAAATGAGCCTTCCTGAGTTTAATAATGCCCCTTTGAAGAAACGCCGCAGCTGGCGCCCTCGGAGCCCCCAGGAGGAAGATAACAAAGAGGTCCTTTACCTGATGGGCAGGATAAAAACGCTAGCCAAATCAGGACTGACAATAATCGAGGTTATGTCAATATGTATAATGAGGGGGGTGCAGCCACTTCAGTATCGGGGAAAACCCATGTGGCACTTCAATGGAGAGGACGATGCCACCCGTTGCGGTCGTAAAGGTCCGGACTCCGCCGCTGCTCTAGCGAAAATACTATCCGATTTGTACAAAAGAGAGGAAGAGGAGTTCATCCGCATTAAGGCACGGGATGGATTCTCCGTGTACAACCCCCCAAACTAGGTGAGCTGCTAACTTTTACTCCAGACCTTCCCGCATTCTTCATCGTAAATTTTTACATTGCTATTTCATAGCAGGAACTGCGAAAAGCTGTGAGGGATGTCCACAGCCCGTCTCTACAGCCAGAGGACCCTGACCGGGCCCTCGACCCCAGACTCGAAGAAGATCCGGACATATTTGTGGAGCTCGTCGACAGGACGTTCTATCAGTTAAGCTGCGACGGTGCTTGGTGGCCATCATAGCCAATTATCTTCCGAGAAGGATCCCTTTTTTGCACCTTACCCACCGCACACGTATTGCGTCTTACAGGGAAGGCCCTCGAGGCGCCATGTCGAACCCGCGGTGACTCATCAACAAGGGGCACCGAAGCCGGGTAGGCTTAAAAGGAAGGCGGTCATGACTGAGATGCCGTCGCAGAGGTATGAAAAAAAACCCTGCTTCGTGGTTGTCGTCTTTAAAATATAATAACGTCCATGGTTCCTGGTAGAAAAAACGCTCGCCGGACCATGTCCGGAGAGCCTGCCAGCCATGCCTCCACTAGCCGGACTCCAGAGCCGGACTTAGGGGCAGATGCTAACATGGGGACAACACCGGATGTTTCCTCCTACAGAGGATGCGGATAGGTTGTCCGCTACAAATTCCGAAGTGGAGAGTGCCATGAATCACAGGCGTCGTCAGGCCGTACTCTGTGACCCTGGTTTCTCCGAAGAGGCGTTTGATGCCTTCAACTCAGGAGACGCGTACATCGGAGCTGCTCAAAATGGCCTTGCCAGAGCCACGGACCAGTATGTAAAGGATATACGGGTAAGAAAGTCTGATAATTATGTATATCAGTAGCCCCTGAGACTTGAAATAGTTGGCACAACTAATTTAAGGATCATTATATGTGTAGGTTCTTACGGAGAAGAATACCCAGTTGTCTCAAGAGCTAGAGGAGTGCAAAGCCCGGCTACGGGCCGCAGTTGCCGGAATGGAGGAGTCCAAGAAGGCCCCATCTAGTAATACTTGTCCTGATCGAAAAGAATGAAATGACATGTACCAGTTGGTATTCGGCATGTGTGCAAATCTAACAATAGATTCTGCAGATGATCCCGGAGTGAATCCGAAGATCGTGCGAGGGGATGAGCAACATGCTCAACGACAGCTAGAGGCTGGCGAGCGCGTGCTTACGCGGGTTAGGTAGGAGAAAAATGATCTCCAAGATGCCAATACCCGTCTGGGCATTGAACTGAAAGATGTTCGGACCCAGCTAGCTGACTCCGTAAAGGATAATAGGAGGCTTCGACACGGCATTTTTAGTAAGTGCTTGAACGAACTTTTATAGAGCTCAGCGAGAAACCGGCTAATAGAGTTATATCTGTAGGTATGCTGATAGGTCGTCCCGAAGAGGAGATGCCCGGATCTGCGGGCGATCTTCTGCCAAAGCTCTCACAACTACACGAACAAGTTCGGCAGGTGATGCAAGGCATTGCCCAGGCCTTGTGGCCATCTGCCTCCCTGCCAGGAGGCATGGGAGAGCTTGTAGAGATGCTCAAGGGAGCGCGATGGCGCTTCCAATTATGGAAGATATCTGCCTACCGACAAGGTGCAAGGGAAGCCTGGGCCATGGTCAAGATGCGATATACCAAGGCTGACCCGAACCACATGGCCGAGGTCAGACCTGTAGGGTCTGATGGGAAAGAGATCCCCGTTAGTCCGGTATATGACCAAGTAAAATTAGCCGCAAAGTATTCCCAACGGGATTGTAGGCTAGACAGCATGTTGGATGGTATAGAAGAAGAATTTAGTCAGTCTAAGTGATTGTGTACTTCAAGTGACATATTTTGTCCCTAGCCAGATTGTAAATCATTTGTCATGGCGGACCTTTTCGCTTCGACCTCCGGACCTGACAGTTCGGAGTGTAACCGAATACCTGCTCAGTTATGTAAAAACCGGGGTACGCGTTGAAACCAGGCGTAGGGGTCATAAGTGCTTGAACAGACAAGTACCCAACTAGCTATGTTATATTACATGGATAGTAAGAAACATCTTCCAAGGAGAATAGTTCCGTGCATGTCCGAACTGCGAAAGGAGACGCAGGATATAAACATCTGGGGGCATGTATTGCAATAAGTAAAAGGCATATTTTGTTCACCGACCGAATATTCCCTTAAGAACGCTAGCTTTCGGCTTCACCCAGTCTGAGGTACACATCTGGCTGACCCGGCAGTAACAATCACAGAGGTGCTCCCCTTATGCCCTAGCCGAATTAACGGGAACATAGGGCATAAATACAAGAGCCAGGCAACCCAGCTTGGCCAAAACTTAAGTCATATCGATGCATATAATGGCGAAGAAAAGGTACATGTGGAAAGTAACACATGTGCAGGGGGCATCGAGCCCGTAACATAATTATATTAAGCTTCTGTATAAGAAGCCCCCAGGTATAATGAGCACGCATGGCGCGTCAAGATTGTGTAGTCAAGACACATTTTAACCTTTTACGGCCATGAAGAAAAAGGGAAGAAAGAAAGAAAGAAAGAAAGACAGATAGTGGATATATATAAAAACAAGGCAGAGGTAAGGAGACGAACATAGAGTCTGGCACTAGGCGTAGAACCTTCGAAGTCTGGCCGCGTTCCATGGGTTTGGCTTGAGTCGATTTTCCAATGCATCACGCAGGCGGTACGCTCCACCGGTTAGAACTTTGTCAATGATGAAGGGACCTTCCCATTTGGGCTTGAGCTTGTCCTTTTTCTTCTCTGGTAGGCGTAGAACGAGTTCGCCAACGTTATAAGTTTTGGCCCATACTTCTCTGCTTTGATACCGTCGAGCCTGTTGCTGACAGAATGCGAAGCGGGCTTTTGCAACGTCACGCTCCTCCTCCAAGGCGTCTAAACTTTCCTGCCAATCAAGCTCGACTTCTTTCTCTTCATACATGCGCACTCGAGGTGAGTCATGAATGATGTCGCAGGGCAGTACCGCCTCTGTGCCGTACACCATAAAAAATGATGCGTATCCGGTAGTGCGATTCGGCGTGGTCCGCAGCCCCCATAGTACGGAGTCGAGCTCCTCAACCCAGTGCGTATCTGATTCCTTCAAGGATAGCACTAATCTGGGTTTAATGCCACTCATAATAAGACCATTTACTCATTCGACTTGACCGGTTGTTTGGGGGTGATAGACGGAGGCATATTCGAGCTTAATGCCCATGTTTTCGCACCAAGTTTTTACATCGCCAGCTGTAAAGTTCGAGCCGTTATCGGTGATGATGCTGCGGGGGACACCATAACGGTGTACATCCCCGGATATGAAGTCTATCACTGGTCCGGACTCGGCCATTTTAACTGGTTTGGCTTCTATCCATTTGGTGAATTTATCCACCATGACCAATAGGTACTTTTTCTTAAGGCTTCCTCCTTTAAGGGGTCCGACCATATCAAGCCCCCAGACCGCAAAGGGCCAAGTAATGGGGACTGTTTGGAGAGCGGTAGGCGGCATATGGATTTGGTTTGCAAAAAGCTGGCAACCGACGCAATGTTGGATGAGGTCCTGTGCGTCTGCTCGGGCTGTCAGCCAGTAAAAACCTGTACGGAAGGCCTTGCTTACAAGGACCCGAGATGCGGCGTGATGGCCGCCGAGTCCAGCATGAATTTCTACCAAAAGTTGTCGTCCTTCCTCTTCGGAGATGCACCTTTGAAGTACTCCGGTAGCGCTTTTCTTATAAAGCTCTCCCTCATGGACCTTGTAGGCTTTAGACCGCCACACAATGCAACGTGCCTCATTTGTGTCCTCAGGGAGTTCTTGCCTATTTAGGTAAGCCAAGAAGGGTTCTGTCCACGGGGCGATGAAAGCCATAATCACGTGGGCCGAAGGTGTTATTTCGGTGGCAGAGCCGCCGATTACGTCAGATTGTTCGGGATCTGGTGTTGTGGCTGGATCCGGACTGTTGTTGCCGGTCTCCCCTTCCCACACCACGGATGGCTTAAACAGCCTTTCCAAGAAGATATTAGGTGGGACAGGGTCGCGCTTAGCACCGATGCGGGCGAGGATATCCGCTGCTTGATTGTTTTCTCGGACCACATGGTGGAATTCGATCCCCTCGAACCGAGCTGACATTTTGAGGACGACATTGCGGTAAGCCGCCATTTTTTGGTCCTTGGCATCAAAGTCTCCATTTATTTGAGATATTGCAAGGTTCAAATCCCCACGCACCTCTAGGCGTTGAATCCCCATGGAGACTGCCATCCGGAGACCATGCATCAGGGCCTCATATTATGCTGCAATGTTGGAGTCTGTGTATAATACTTGGAGTACGTATTGGACTGTATCTCTAGTGGGGGTTGTCAGGACAACACCTGCCCCCATACCAGCCAGCATCTTAGAGCCGTCAAAGTGCATGATCCAATGGGAGTACGCGTCGTACTCTTTAGGGAGTTCGGCTTCTGTCCATTCGGCAACGAAATCAGCCAGTACTTGCGACTTAATGGCTTGCCGTGGTTTGTATGTTATGTCGAACGGGAGGAGCTCAATAGCCCATTTAGCATTCCTGCCATGGCATCGCGGTTATTTATTATGTTGTTGAGTGGTACTTCAGAGGCCATCATAATTGAACATTCTTGAACGTAGTGTCGTAGTTTCCGGGATGCCATGAAGACCGCGTACGCTATTTTTTGATAATGTGGGTACCGTGATTTGCATGGAGTGAGGACAATGGATACGTAGTATACCGGCTTTTGAAGTGGGAACTTATGTTCGTCTGTCTCTCGTTCGACGACGAGCACTGCGCTTACAACCTGGTGTGTTGCTGCTATATATAACAGCATTGGTTCGCCGATATTTGGCGCGGCCAAGATTGGGTTGCTGGCCAAGAGGGCTTTTATTTCTTCCAATCCGGCCGTGGCCGCATCCGTCCACTCGAAGTGTTCGGTGCGTCGAAGAAGGCGATAAAGAGGTAATGCCTTTTCTCCCAATCGGGATATAAAGCGGCTTAAGGCAGCCACGCATCCAGCTAATTTCTGGATTTGCTTGAGGTCTGTTGGGATAGCCAACTGTGACAGAGCTCGGATTTTAGCTGGATTTGCTTCAATTCCTCTATTGGAAATGATGGAGCCCAAGAGCTTTCCCGCGGGCACGCCGAAAACACATTTTTCTGATTGAGCTTGATGTCATATGTTTGGAGATTGTCGAACGTAAGCCTCAAGTCGTCTATTAAAGATTTGATGTGTCTGGTTTTAATGACCCCATCGTCTACGTGTGCCTCCACTGTTTTGCCGATTTGTGTATCCAGGCATGTCTGAATCATGCGTTGATAGGTTGCACCGGCGTTTTTGAGCCCGAAAAGCATGGTGTTAAAACAAAAGGGGTCGTATGGAGTGATGAATGTCGTTGCGGCTTGCTCGGACTCCGCCATCTTTATTTGATGGTATCCGGAGTATGCGTAGAGGAAACACAATGAGTCATGTCCTACGGTAGCGTCGATAATTTGATCGATGTGGGGGAGGGGGAAGGGATCCTTGGGGCAAGCCTTGTTAAGGTCCTTTAAATCAACACATAGGCGCCAAGATTTGTCCTTCTTTGGTACCATCACCAGGTTTGCTAGCCAGCCCGGATGTTTTATCTCTCTAATGAATCCGGCCTCGAGTAACTTGGCTAAATCTTCTCCCATGGCTTGTCGCTTAGGCTCTGAGAAACGCCGAAGAGTCTGCTTGACCGGCTTGTATCCCTTTAGAATGTTTAGGCTATGCTCGGCCAGCCTGCATGGGATTCCTGGCATGTATGAAGGATGCCAGGCGAAGATGTCCCAATTCTTGCGTAAGAACTCCCGTAGTGCGGCGTCTATTGTGGGGTTCAGCTGTAGCCCGATGGATGCTATTTTTGTAGGCTCCGTTGGGTGGACCTGGAATTTGACTATTTCGTCCTCTAGTTTAAAAGAGGTGGACTTGGGTCTTTTGTCGAGTCTCACGTTGTCCATGTCCGCTGTGGAGCGTAGCGCAGTTAGTTCTTCGGCCGCGAGGGCTTCGGATAATGCCTCGAGGGCCAGTGCAGCGGTTTTATTTTCGGCGCGGAGTGCTATGTCCGGATCACTAGCTAGAGTGATGATTCCATTGGGCCTGGGCATCTTGAGCTTCATGTACCCGTAATGGAGTATAGCTTGGAAGATCGTGAATGCCTCCCGCCCTAAAAGGGCATGGTATCCTCTACTAAACGGGGCCACTTGGAATGTGATTTCTTCGGACCTATAATTCTCCGGCGTGCCGAATACCACATCTAGTGTGATTTTTCCCGCACATCGTTCCTCCCGACTAGGGATGATTCCTCTGAAGGTCATGCTGCTTTCCTCAATGCGGCTCTTGTCTATTTCCATTTTGCTAAGAGTCTCCTCATAGATGAGGTTTAATCCGCTGCCACCGTCCATGAGCACTTTAGTAAGCCAGAAGCCGTCCACAATTGGACTAAGGACCAAAGCGGCTGGTGCTCGGGATCTTTGGAATTGAGGTTCGTCACTGGCATTGAAGGTTATAGCCATATCGTTCCATGGATTTATTGTTGCAATGTGGCAGACTTCGGCGAGGCTGCGGAGTGCTCGCTTGCGCCTATTATTTGAGGCGAAAGTCTCGAAGACTGTCAGTACTGTATTGTTAATTTCCACGGGATGGTGCTCTGTGGTATTGTTGATGAGGAGATCCTCGCCGCTCTTGGCCACCCGCCGGAGTATCCAACATGCTCTAAGGCTATGTGTTGGCATGGTATCCGGTGTACTGTGAATTTTGCATGGCCCATTGATCCATCCCTCCAATACGGTCCCACGCCCTATAGGGGGCTTTGGTTTCTTTGTAATTGGATCGGGTGACTTACGAGAGTACACCCTTTTAGTTCAGACGGAGGGTTTAGTGAGAGCCAGAGGATCCCTGAATTTTGTTTGGGTTTTCCAGGTGCTTTCCATCGCACAGTACTTCTGAACTATGGCCGCCAAGTCAGCGAAGTGTGCTATGTCACGGTGACTTATGGCGTTGAGGATTCCCTTGTCCTTGCAATTTTTGCAAAATAATGAAATTGCGTCTTCCTCGCGACAGTCCTTGACCTTGCTCATTACAAGGAGGAATATGGCCCAATAGTGATGTACTGTCTCTTGGGGATCTTGCCTAAAGTGGGAAAGATCACTTATGTGAGGGTGGGTGGGTAGATTTAGATCCAAACCCTGACCCGATTTGAGACCCAGGGGCAGAGGAGTTTCCGAGCTTGGCAGTTCGGGCTCTGGGGCGTTGCCCAATAGTCCTGGCCCGCTGTCCGATTCTAGGTTCGAAGCTTGGGCCATGCCCTCCCGTACTCGTCGATTGACTATGTGGGTTGGGCAGACAAAGGGAAACGTTTCTCTAGGAATCACTATGTGGGATGTACCTACAAATGGAAACGATGGCTAGACCGATCACGCACAAGCTCATTTTGCACAGCGTGTGTGACCGGAGGGCCTATCCCTGACAGTTTCTGGGTCGTGTGGGAAGGACGCCCCTATCACCCACACTCACCAGGCGATGGTTTAAAATGCCGTCGCGGGAAGGAGTTAAAAACCTTTTGTATAGCACCTTGGTGTCCCAGTGTCTACCAAGAATTATGGGGCATGTAGGATTGCAATCAATATCAAGCACAATGAAATCTAGGGGCACATAATTCCTATTTGTAATAATAGGAACATCATTAATTCTTCTCATAGGCTTCTTAATAGTTGAATCCGCTAAGTGCAAATTTAAAGAACAATCATCAAGTTTATGGAAGCCAAGCACATCACACAAAGAGTTTGGAATAGTGAAATTGCTAGCACCCAAATCACATAAAGCATTGCACTCATAATCTTTAATATTAATTTTAATAGTAGGTTCCCATTCATCATATAGCTTTCTAGGGATTGAAACTTCCAACTCAAGTTTTTTTTCAAAAGATTTCATCATAGCATCAACAACATTTTTAGTAAAAGCCTTATTTTGATCATAAGCATTAGATGAATTGAGCATGGATTGTAACAAGAAAATATACTCAATCAAAGAACAACTATCATAATTAAATTCCTTGTAATCCAGAAGAGTGGGCACATCACTAGTTAAAGTTTTGACCTCGCCAAACCCACATTTATAACTTTTTTCATTAAGATCATCACCCTCCAAATCATTGGGATGCCTTCTAGCTAAAGTTGACTCATCTCTAGTCCCTTCTTTGTCAAGTTTTATATTAGCAAACAAAGATTAAATAGGAGTCACACCAATCACTTTAATATCTTCATCAAGATTATCATAAAAATAAGAAGAACATGCTTTTTCTAGCCAATCTCTCTTAGCTCGCATTGCAGTGGTTCTCTCCCTACTTTCATTAATAGAATTTTGAATAGATTTAAGAGACTCATTAATATCAAGCTTGGGTGGCATAGATCTAATCTTAAGGGCATCGATCTCATGAGAAATTCTATCAATGTTTCTAGCCACATCATCAAACTTAAGAAAACTTTCCTCTATCATGGCATTGAAAATCTTTTGGGAGTTAATAAAATCTTTGATGTTATTCTCAAGACCAGAAGGTATATTATTATAATTTCCATAGGAATTTTTGTAGGAATTACCATAATTATTAGAGGAATTACTAGGAAACGGCCTAGGATTAAAATTATATCTATACACATTATTACCAAAATTGTTCCTACCAAGAAAATTAACATCCATAGATTCATTATCATTTTCAATCAAAGTAGACAAAGCCATATCATTAGGATCAATAGGAGCACTCTTGATAGCAATCAATTTCATAAGTTCATCCATCTTTCCACTCAAAGTATTAATTTCTTCAATAGCATGCACTTTCTTATTAGTAGAAGATCTTTCGGTATGCCATTGACAGTAATTTGCCATAATATTATCTAAGAGTTTAGTAGCTTCTCCTAATTCTATTTCCATAAAATTACCACCTACGGCGGAATCTAAAAGATTTCTAGATGCAAAATTCAATCCAGCAAAAAATTTGTATGGTCATCCGTAAACTTAAACCATGCGTAGAGCAATTTCTTATCATTAACTTCTTCCTCTCCCATGATTGTGCAACACATTCATGATCAAGTTGCTTAAAATTCATTGTGTGGTTTCAAAGAGAGAAGATCTTAGTGGGAGGAAAGTACTTGGAACTAAAAGCATCCTTACACTTATTCCATCAACCAATACAATTTTTAGGCAAGGATGAAAACCAAGTTTGAGCATGATCTCGTAGTCAGAACGGAAATAGCTTCAATTCAAAAATATCATTATCCACATATTTTTTCTTTTGCATATCACACAGTTCAAAGAAATTATTAATATGGGATGGAGCATATTCATTAGGACTACCGGAAAATTCTTCTTTCATAACAAGATTCAACAAAGCGACATTAATTTCATAAGAGTCCGCACTAGTGCCGGGAGCAATTAGAGTACTAATAAAATAATTATTATTAGTGTTGGAAAAATCACACAACTTAGTATTTTCTTGAGACATCATGACAAATCAACCAATCTAGCACACAAGCAAACAAAAAGCAAATGAAAAGGCAAACGGAAAGAAGGCAAATATTTTTGTATTTTTCTGAAAACTTTCTAGAAGTGGGGGAGATGAAAATGAGAGTCAAAGAGCAAACAATGTAAATGCAAGAGATGAGAGTTTATGAGAGGTACTTGGTAGGCTTGATGTAGATCCTCCCTGGCAACAACGCTAAAAATTATTCCTGCTGCTTATTGAGTTGGAGTTGGTTTTTCCCATGAAGAGGAAAGGGTGATGCAACAAAGTACATATTAGTGTTTACCTCAGTTAAGAAACAAGGTATCAATCCAGTAGGAGGAATATACAAGTCTCCAGTAGTTGTACCTACACAATTAAACAAATACTTGCATCCAACGCGATAAAGGGGTTGTCAATCCCTTCACGGTTACTTGCAAGGATGAGATCTGGTAGAGATGGATATAAAAGATAAGTAAAAGTGCAAACAAAGTAAAAAGTAAATAAATTGCAACAACATATTTTTGGGTATTTCATTGTGTAGATCTGAAAATAATATGATAAAAGATAGATCCATGGGCCATAGTTTTCACTGGAGGCTTCTCTCTTGAAAGAAAGCATATGGTGGGTAAACAAATTACTGTTGAGCAATTGGTAGAAAAGCACATACTTATGAAGATATCCAAGGAAATGATAGGCATCACGTCCGAGACAAGTAGACCGACTCCTTCATGCATCCACTACTATTACTCCACACATCGACCACTCTCCAGCATGCATCTTGTGTATTAAGTTAAGAAGAACAGAGTAATGCCTTAAGCGAGATGACATAATGTAGAGGGATAGATCCAATCAATATGAACAAACCCCATATTTTTATCCTTAATGGTAACAATACAAAATGTGTCATGTCCCCTTCTGTCACTAGGATTGAGCACCGCAAGATTGAATCCATTACAAAGCACCTCTCCCATTGCAAGAAAAATCAATCTAGTTAGCCAAACCAAATCAATAGATCGGAGAGAAATACAAAGTTATATAAATCATGCATAAAAAAGTTTAGAGAAGACTCAAATAACATTCATAGATAATCCGATCATAAACCCACAATTCATCAGATCTCAATAAACACACCGCAAAAGATGATTACATCAAATAGATCTCCAAGAACATTAACACGAACATTGTATTGAAGATCAAAGAGGGAGAAGAAACCATCTAGCTACTAGCTATGGACCCATAGGTCTATGGTAAACCACTCACACATCACCGGAAGGGCAACAAGGTGGATGTACAAGCCCTCCATGGTCGAATCCCCTCCGACAGAATACCGGAAAAGGTCCCCAGATGGGATCGCACGAAGACAGAAACTTGCGGTGGCAGAAAAGTATTTTTGGTGTGTCCTCTCGTCTATGGGGAATATTTGGTTATCTATGGAAGAAAGATTAGGGTTGGAAGTGCCACGAGGGGGCCCACAAGCTTGGGGGCGCACCCCTCGGGGCGCTCCCCCTCAGCTTGTGGCCGCCTCGTGGCTCTTCTGGCCTCCTCCCAAAGCTTCCAATGTGTCTTTTGGTCCAAGAAAAATCATCAAAAATTTCATTCCATTTGGACTCCGTTTGTTATTGATTTTCTGTAAAGACAAAAACAAGAAGAAAAAAACAACTGGCACTGGGCACTAGATTAATAAGTTAGTGCCAAGAAATGATATAAAATAACATAATAATGCATGTAAAACATCCAAGATTGATAATATAATAGCATGGAACAATTAAAACATTATACGTTGGAGATGTATCAATGACTATGAATGACATGCCAATATCACATAGCCTGACACACCTGGATGGAGGAAGTAGTTTCATGCATGCGAAGTAGGCAAAAAAACCACTCATTTATAGCTGCTTGAAATCTCCAAGGGCGCGACTGTGCGAGCAAGGCGGCGGTCATGGTAGGCGCGACCACGAGCTGCTGAGAGCCCTTGGAGCTGAGATCGAACGGTCGTATGCTATGTTGATGAAAATTTTCAAAAAACCCTCTAGGATATGATATTCACCCATAGGTCTAGAATCACACCATGCAACCATTTGATCTCAGATCCAAGGGCTCTCAGAAGCCCATCTCATGGGAGCATGGAAAGCTTCATATCACCTAAATTTTACCCGATGCTTGACATGCGAACACGCAGATGCTATACTGTGAGGCCTACGAAGTGAGTCTGGTAGACATGACATCTAATTGGGCCCCCATAGTATTGTGCATGCAGACATTTATCCACTGGGCAAGCGACTACCCCGTCGTTCGCATGCCCCAATCATTATTTTTACAATCGGAAAACTGCTAGTAGTTTGTTCCTACTCGTCCTCGACCGTCCTTTAACATTACAAAAGTTCGCTCAAGGTGCCAGAATTTGGAGGATTTCCTCAAGGACGATAGAGTCAAATTCGTTACTGTAGACTTCAAGAACAACAAGGAAGTCCTAGGTAGGATATGCCTCGTTGTAGGCCAGTCCTTTGACCTCCAGAAGAATTGGTTGGTGTCCTCGCGTCAGCCTTCAATGCTGACCCTAGTAGGAGCCATGGTTGATCCTTCGTATGGTAAACTGGCGAAACCACACTACACGTTTCATTGTACATGGGAGTGGAATGAAATAGATAAAGACCACATCCAGAACGCTACAATGGATGCCTACCTTTGTTTGAATATATACAAGGGTTGGATGAAGAGCGAGAGCCTAGTGTGCGGTTCAAGCAAAGAAGTATCAGCGAAGAGGAAGAGGGACAAGGACGAAGTCGAGGACATGGACGATGAGTCCACGTAAGGTGGCAGAGTCATTGCTCATGCTGGTTCTAATGCAGTGTCTACCAGATTAGTTCCTTAGTTTAATTTCAGGGTGCTTAGTTTTATTTCAGGGGTGTGTTGTGTTTAGCCCCCAGCAGAACTATGTTATGTTCTTTCTTATTACTTGAATTATTTAGTACGTGCGTACTAGTATTTCTTACCGTTCATCTTGTAGTTGGTATTACTACCACTCATTTCTTCACATTATATACGTACTATGTATGAGTGATGATAAGGGATGACTATATATGATATGGCCAACATCATACAGCCAGTAGTTGGCTATACTGTTAACCACGCTCTAAGCATGCCACATATGCAAAATACTTAAATGAGATAAGTAATTCTAAAAAAACATAAATGAGAGAACTTTACCCAAAGCATGAAGAAGTTTAGTTGTTAAAGAATTAAATAGATATGCTAATATCTTTAATAGGCTTTAGCATCCCATCTAAGCACGTACTAGCTTTTTTAGTAGTATTAAACATAATTTGGTGACGAGCGCTCTCTATATGTACCACCTTTTTTTTCCTTAATTTCATCTTGTTAGTTTTGCTCCATGGCACAATCCATTGATAATACTACTGTACAAAAGTACATGTAAAAGGTGAGGGCGGGGCAGCCTCGCCTGGTCAATTTGACAAAGAGGCGATGGCCTTTGTGATTTGACGACTCATTACTGCTGGAAGGTGGGGACTTGAGATTTGACTGCTCGTAAAATTGTTGCCGACGACCTAAGGAGGAGCAAAGAATTGTGCGGTATACTCTAGTTTTTCACTGGCGTACTAGTACGACGGAGGAGTGCAAAACATGGCAGCCCAGTACGATATGGTGATAAAAATTATCTAATTTGCTTGTGATTGATCCCACGGCACCGCTCATCGTTAGTATTTTTCTATTCGTGCCTCGCGGAGAACATGACACATGCGGTGAAACACCCGAAGCAAAAGAAGAAACATATGAGAAAAAGAAGAAGGAAGATTACCCCCCTCCTCCCAAAAAAAGAAGTAAGACACAGACATAAGTTTGGGTCGCGGCTCTCTACTTCATGAAGGTTGTTGGCCGCGGAGTCCTAACTGCTTCTTCATCGCCTCAATGACCTTCATCTCCTCGCACCTCTCCTCCTCCATCTTCTTCATTGTGTCCATGACGCGGGATTTCTCGAGGTGAACATGCATCATCTCTTCCACAACTGCATTACGTTGCTTGAGAGCAGCCAGGTGCTCGATGCGAAGCTTCGCCAAGTCCTCCTTTTGTTCCATGATGAGGGTGTTCAGCATCTTCATTGAGGAACTCCTCTTCTCATGCAGCTTCTTCCAGCCGGCGATCTCCTCCTCTAGTAGGTCGAGCTCATGGCGGAGCTTCGCCTTGTCCCCCTCAAGTTGCAATATTTCACTGGTCGCCTTCTTACCCAAGGCAATGCTCTCCTTCAGCAGCTTCACCAAGCTGGCGGTCAACTCATTCTGCTTATTGAGTTGAGCGGACATGTCATCGAGGGATAACGACTCCAGCACTGCCAGCTCGGCATGTTTGCCTCCATGGCTAGTGCGCTCCTGGGATCCCTCGCCTGCCCGTGAGAGATCTTTCGAGGCCTCCGCGAGGCGGCGAGCCCTCTCTTTTTTTTCCACGGCCTTGGTCGCCGCTCCCTTGTTACTAGTAGTTCTCGACCTAGAGCTCTGCACACCGGCCATGCCAAGGAAGGACGAACAAGAAATACTTATGAGGAAGAAGTTAGAGTACTTTTCGGCTAGGTAGCTCCCCTTTTTATAACCTACTAGTACTAGGACTAAAGGGCACCGGTAGACATCAGACTACTGATGAATGCATCCTATCAGACTAGTCGAGGGACGTACGATTAGAAGCATTCTGAACATTCGATTTGTGATGGAAGCTGCATTTGGTAGGTTAGATTTCTTTATTAAATGCGTGATTTGTGGTAACTACTCCGGTGAATATTTCTGCTTCCGAATCCCTTATTACCAACATAAATTTGATTTGCTCCCTAATAACTGCTTCCTAGAATCACGCCTGATCTCCTCTATGCGAACAAATCTGGAAGTTTTGGAAATATTTTTGGTAAATTGTGATCTTTCCTACCTAATAATCTTTAAAATCAATTATGATTTATTATCTAAGATCTATTTTCACAATGGAAACATGTTTTTGTGCAACAAAAGAATTCTTCATGATAGATGGAAGCACTAGAAGCACCTGTGACGCCCTCTATTTGACCGTCAACTAATCATACACACAAACGTGTATGATCAAGATCTGGGACTCACGAGAATATATCACCACACAACTCTAAAAATGAATAAGTCATACAAGCATCATAATACAAGCCAGGGGCCTCGAGGGCTCGAACACAAGTGCTCGATCATAGACGAGTCAGCGGAAGCAACAATATCTGAGTACAAACATAAGTTAAACAAGTTGCCATAAGATGGCTAGCAAAATAGTAGCAATGATCGAAAAGGCAAGGCCTCCTGCCTGGGACCTCCTAACTCCACAATAGTAGCAATGATCGAAGCCGGACTCCACGTAGAAACATCCTCGGGATCCTCTGATTCCTGGAATCCATCATATGATCGCAAAAACCGGGAAAAGGGAAAAAGAAGTAGCAAAGCAACGACGAGTGTTGGTGTCAAAACGGGCAGATCTCGGGTAGAGGGTCCTGAACTGTGCTTCTAAGAATCGAAGGTAACAGGAGGCAGGGGACACGGTGTTTACCCAGGTTCGGGCCCTCTTGATGGAGGTAATACCCTACTTCCTGATTGATTGACTTTGATGAGTATATGGGTTACAAGAGTTGATCTACCAGGAGACCATAATGGCTAAACCCTAGATGTCTAGCCTATATGATTATCATTTCCTCTACGGACTAAACTCTCTGGTTTATATAGACACCGGAGGGGGCTAGGGTTGTACAGAGTCGGTTTACAGAGAAAGGAATCTTCATATCCGCATGCTAAGCTTGCCTTCCATGCCAAGGAGAGTCCCATCCGGACACGGGGAAAGTCTTCCGTCTTGTACCTCCATGGCCCATTAGTCCATCCCATATCACATAGCCCAGACGCCCGAGGACCCCATAATCCCGGACTCCCTTAGTAGACCCTGAACCAGTCTTCAATGATGATGTGTCCGCCGCGCAGATTATCTTCGGCATTGCAAGGCGGGTTCCTCCTCTGAATGCTTCAAAGTAATTGATCGTCAGTACTATATCTGGCTCTGTACAATAGTCATACCTTTGAATAATCACAAGGGCAGAATACAGATAAGTTCTATCCTCTGAAGATTTTACTGGTGAGACGTTATGTCCGACCATTTTATTATTTCAAACCATTTTTCGGCCTCCGGTTTCATGTTTCGAGATGCAACCACCGATGACACATCTTGTAAAAGCAGAGACCGTGCCCCCTTATTACGGGATTCTCATCAATACGGGTTTGGGAAACCCAACCATGCCGTTTTGCACGCCCCCTTGGAAATAGGCGAACTTTAAGGCTCGTGGGGGACGCATAATATTCCCTGCCTTTATAAGGAGATAAAATTCCCCCCTTTTACCCCATGCCTTCCCCTTCCTCGGCCCATCCGCCCTCAAGCTCCAGTGCCCAAGCTTCAATCCTCTCCGTTCCCAGAAAGTACTCCAGCCATGTCCGGATTCGGAGCACAGGGCAAGTGGATGGCTTCCTCCGTCATGGAGAAAAACATCAAGGAACTCCGGGAAGCGGGGTACCTGGCCAAGGAGATCGCCCATCGGCTCCCAGCCAAAAAGCAGATCATCCCCACACCAAAGCCCGGCGAGAGGGTAGTGTTTATCCCTCATTTCCTTCACGGACTGGGGTTTCCCCTTCATCCTTTCGTTCGCGGCCTCATGTTTTACTACGGGCTAGATTTCCATGATCTAGCCCCAAATTCTTTCCTCATCATTTTGGCATTTATCGTCGTATGAGAGGCATTCCTTTGTATTCCCCCCACTTCGGCCTATGGCTCAAGGTCTTCAACGTGAAGCTGAAAGTGGTGGACGGCTAGCACGCGGATTGTGGTGGCGCTATGGTGAGCAAACTTCCCAACGTCACTTGTCCCAAGGGCACCTTCGTGCAAACCGTGAAGGGATGGCAACAGGGGTGGTTCTATGTCATAGAGCCCCGCAACTCCACATGGGCTGCTCCTACGGAGTTCAAGTCCAGACCCCCAATGTGGCTGGCATCCTTGCTCAACAAGGCCCTGGACTGGGCGTCGTCTGACGAGGTGATGATGCTACAGAAACGTATCAAGAGCATGGTAGATAAGGATACCAACGTCGCCAGCGTGATCCAGGTGATGCTCTTCCACCGGATTCTCCCCTGTCAGGCGCGTCAAGAGTTTATGTGGGAGTTCAACCCGGCTGGTCCTTGGGCCCTGCAGCGGTTCTTCGGCATGAAGCCCGAAGACATGTGGAAGCTACTCTTCAAGACCCAGAAGTCATGGCCGGAGACAACCGAAGACCTCGGCTACGACAGAACCCACGCTGCGACCCCCGTAAGTTCTTTGATAACGTTACTTTGCGAGTCGAAGGAGCACACTAAACTCTCCATTTTCTTTTGCAGGGCTGGATGAAGAAAGTGGAACGGATTCACTGTCCGGCTCTGCTACCCGAAGACTCAGCTATTCCTCTATTGACGAGGATGATGGTCCCGGCGCCGTACTAGGCGCCGAAAAAGAAAGCCAAGGAGAAGGGAAAGTAGGCCAAGAGTGGCCTCCACCGTAAGGGTGCTTCGGACGTAGCGTCCAAGGACACCGGAACCCTCTCCTCCCATGATGAAGAGGAAGAGGAGGAGGAAGAGAGCAACTCCCCCCTAAGGGGGAGAAGAAGAAAAGGGCATCCTCTGCTGATCTAGAGGCGGAGGAGTCCAAGAAAGAGAGAACCTCCCTTATGGATGACTCCGAGTCGGGCGCTGACGAGTGGCACCCCAAGCCGAAGCCCCAGGCTAGATCATAAGTACTCAAAGGTATATATATGTCCAGCTTTTCTGGCTTATAGTTATAATATGCTTAAATTGCATGCTATAGTCTGGTTCATGTCCTCCCCCAACGATCTTCCTCTTCTGGGAATTCGCTAGGTCCAAACATGATGGAGAGCGAGTTGCCTCCACCGGCTTCCTCCCCCACTGCAGCGGACAACACCGAGGTGTCGTCCCAAAGGACCCTTATGGAACAGGGAGAGGTGCCGGAGGCTGCCAAGGCGATGCCGAAGGGTGACACCTCGACTACCGAGAACATGGGGTAACCAACCCCCATGGAGACTGGAGATGCGGGCCATGTCCAGTTTGGCCCCCAACCAAATGTCACTCCGGAAACCCACACGGTTCTGGAAATAGATGAGCAACCCTCTTTGCAAGAAGGGGGCATGCCTACTACACCGGCGACCTCTGTCAATGCGGAGGCACCGAACACTCTGGTGAGAGCGCTTCAGAGTGCCACCATTGTGGAAGAACATCGTACCCTTATGGGTACGGTGATTGAAAAGGTTCAGTTTGCAAAAAGCGGATGGAGCGAAGCCTACACTAGCCTTTTAAGAGGCTTTGAGGTATGTGCTTTACAGTGTCTTTTAGCTGTATAAAAAGAATGCCTGTGTATAGATAGTAGCCCTTGAGACTCTGTTCGGTGTTCGGAAAGAAAAACCGAACAGAGGATCTAATAACTCACGCAGGAGGTTAATGTACATATCCGTTTGAACAACCAGGTGGCAAAACAGGTGTCAGCTGCCCATGCCGCTGAAGCGTCCGAGCTAAGGCGGAGGTTAGAAGAAAAGCAAGGTATGTAATACCGAAACACGTCTGAAATGATGTCAGCGATGATGTGGTATCTCAATGAGCTTCATAATTATGTTTGCAGCTGACATGTCTGAGGTCGAGGCCCTCAAGAGTGTGCTGGCCGAGGCCAAGAAGGAGGTGGAGGAGGAACGAGACTCCCGCCTTAAACATGAATCGCGGGTGGAGGAAGTCCAGCAAGAGCTCAAGGATGCCATAGGCAAATGCGAGTCCTTGGAGCACAAGAGTTTGGAGCAAAATTGCAAACTTGATAAGGCACTCCAAAGCGCACAGGAAGCCGGGCCGAAGCCCAAAGTGTTGTTCGGGAAATCCTAGAGGCAAAGCACATTGTGGTGGGTAAGGCCTTTAACAGGCAGAGCAAATTTGTGAGGAAAAGGTATATTTTGCTAACCCGGATTTGGAGTTCTCCAGGAGTGTTTGCGGACCTACCCCGGAGTGTTGCTGATGCCTCGGAGTTCTTCCAGGCCGACGAGGGGAGCTCAATAGAGAAGTTGTTCTGGTCGCAGTACCTTGCGCCAGAGCATCACATGCCCCTCAGCGATCCGCTGAAGTAGTGGACCGAACTGCATAGGGTAGCCGAATTGGCCATGCGGGGTTTGATAATCCGTCTTTGGCCCGCCAAACCCATGCCCAATAGCTACTTAGGTCTCGTGAAGTGGCTGGTTAGTGCCTGCCCTCGGCTTGATGCCGTGAAGTGGTCGGTCTACATCGAAGGTGTGCGGATGGCCTTCGCCCGTGTCAAGGTGCAGTGGGTGAAGATGGACACCGTCAAACTTGCAACCGAGGGACCGCCCGCAGGCAAAGAGCACCGCACGCTGGAGCGGTACTTCGATGTCCTGAAAGGATCCCACATTGTAGAGGGTCAATGTTCGAAGGACATCATTTTTGAATAAATGTGTCTATCTTGTTCAATCCTGTATCATGAATCAAGGCTTATGTATGATATCTTGCTTGTTTTATTTTAAGATATCTCCTCTTGTGCGGCTGTTTATGACATCTAAGAGTTGGCTAGTTGATGTCTACTACACAACCTTCTTCTTGTAGACGTTGTTGGGCCTCCAAGTGTAGAGGTTTGTAGGACAATAGCAAATTTCCCTCAAGTGGATGACCTAAGGTTTATCAATCCATAGGAGGCGTAGGATGAAGATGGTCTCTCTCAAGCAACCCTGCAACCAAATAACAAAGAGTCTCTTGTGTCCCCAACACACCCAATACAATGGTAAATTGTATAGGTGCACTAGTTCGGCGAAGAGATGGTGATACAAGTGCAATACGGATGGTAGATAAAGGTATTTGTAATCTGAAATTATAAAAACAGCAAGGTGAAAAATGGTAAAAGTGAGCGTAAACGGTATTGCAATGATAGGAAACAAGGCTTAGGGTT
The DNA here is from genome assembly GCF_003073215.2 of Triticum urartu. NCBI lineage: Eukaryota > Viridiplantae > Streptophyta > Magnoliopsida > Poales > Poaceae > Triticum > Triticum urartu. Next base: position 39,597,043 of record NC_053026.1, read on the forward strand.
CATAATTTCGCTAGTGTAAGTTCCCTCAACAATACTAACATAATTGGATCACATAACTATCCCTCAACATGCAACAAAGAGTCACTCCAAAGTCACTAATAGCGTAGAACGAACGAAGAGATTATGGTAGGGTACGAAACCACCTCAAAGTTATTCTTTCCAATCAATCCGTTGGGCTGTTCCTATAAGTGTCACAAACAACCCTAGAGTTCGTACTAGAATAATACCTTAAGACACAAATCAACCAAAACCCTAATGTCACCTAGATACTCCAATGTCACCTCAAGTATCCGTGGGTATGATTATACGATATGCGTCACACAATCTCAGATACATCTATTCAACCAACACAAAGGACCCCAAAGAGTGCCCAAAGTTTCTACCGGAGAATCATGATGAAAACATGTGCCAACCCCTATGCACAGGTTCCCAATGTCACGAAACCCGCAAGTTGATCACCAAGACATACATCAAGTGTTCTCAAATCTTTAAAGACTCAATCTGATAAGATTACTTCAAAGGGGAAACTCAATTCATTACAATAGAGTAGAGGGGGAGGAGAAACATAAGATCCAACTATAATAGCAACGCTCGCGATACATCCAGATCGTGCCAAATCAAGAACACGAGAGAGAGAGAGAGAGAGATCAAACACATAGCTACTGGTACATACCCTCAGCCCCGAGGGAGAACTACTCCCTCCTCATCATGGAGAGTGTCAGGATGATGAAGATGGCCACCGGAGGAGGATTCCCCCTCCGGCAGGGTGCCGGAACAGGGTCCCGATTGACTTTTGGTGGCTACAGAGGCTTGCGACGGCGGAACTCCCGATCTAATCTCCGTTCTGGAAGTTTTAGGTTATGTAGGCATATATGGGTGCAGGAGGTACGTCGGTGGACTGAAGGGGGGGCACGAGGCAGGGGGCGCGCCCCCTACCCTCGTGAGCTCCTCCTTCATCTTCTGACGTAGGGTACAAGTCTATCCGGTAGGTTTCCTTCCAAAAATAACTTCTCCAGTTGATTTCATTCCGTTTCGACTCCGTTTGATATTCCTTTTCTTCGAAACACTGAAATAGGCAAAAAAACAGTAAATCTGGGCTGGGCCTTCGGTTAATAGGTTAGTACCAAAAGTAATATAAAAGTGGATAATAAAGCCCAATAATGCCCAAAACAGTAGATAATATAGCATGGAGCAATAAAAAATTATAGATACGTTGGAGACGTATCAAGCATCCCCAAGCTTAATTCCTGCTCGTCCTCGAGTAGGTAAATGATAAAAAAGATAATTTTTGATGTGGAATGCTAGTTGGCATAATTTCAATGTAATTCTTCTTACTTGTGATATAAATATTCAGTTCCGAAAGATTCAAGACAAAAGTTCATATTGACATAAAAATAATAATACTTCAAGCATACTAACTAAGTAATTATGTCTTCTCAAAATAACATGGCCAAAGAAAGTTCATCCCTACAAAATCATATAGTTTAGTCATGCTCCATTTTCGTCACACAAGAATGCTCTCATCATGCACAACCCCGATGACAAGCCAAGCAATTGTTTCATACTTTAGTAATCTCAAACTCATAAACTTTCACGCAATACATGAGCGCGAGCCATGGATATAGAACTATGGGTGGAATAAAATAATGAGGGGGTTATGTGGAGAAGACAAAAAAGGAGAAAGTCTCACATCAACGAGGCTAATCAATGGGCTATGGAGATGCCCATCGATTAATGTTAATGCGAGGAGTAGGGATTGCCACGCAACGGATGCACTAGAGCTATAAATGTATGAAAGCTCATCAAAAGAAACTAAGTGGGTGTGCATCCAACTTGCTTGCTCACGAATACCTAGGGCACTTGAGGAGGCCCATTGTTGGAATATACAAGCCAAGTTCTATAATGAAAAATTCCCACTAGTACATGAAAGTGACAAAACAAGAGACTCTCTATCATAAAGATCATGGTGCTACTTTGAAGCACAAGTGTGGAAAAAGGATAGTAGTATTGTCCCTTTTTTTATTTGGCCTTTCTTTTTTTTATTTGGCCTTTCTTTTTTTTGGCCCCTTTTTTGGGACAATGCTCTATTAATGATGATCATCACACTTCTATTTATTTACAACTCAATGATTACAACTCGATATTAGAACAAAATATGACTCTATATGAATGCCTCCGGCGGTGTACCAGGATTGCGATGAATCAAGTGTGACATGTATGAAAAATTATGAACGGTGGCTTTGCCACAAATACGATGTCAACTACATGATCATGCAAAGCAATATGACAATGATGAATGTGTCATGATAAACGGAATGGTGGAAAGTTGCATGGCAATATATCTCGGAATGGCTATGGAAATGCCATAATAGGTAGGTATGGTGGCTGTTTTGAGGAAGATATAAGGAGGTTTATGTGTGATAGATTGTATCGTATCACGGGGTTTGGATGCACCGGCGAAGTTTGCACCAACTCTCAATGTGAGAAAGGGCAATGCACGGTACCGAAGAGGCTAGCAATGATGGAAGGGTGAGAGTGCGTATAATCCATGGACTCAACATTAGTCATAAAGAACTCACATACTTATTGCAAAAATCTACAAGTCATCAAAAACCTCGGTACTACGCGCATGCTCCTAGGGGGATAGATTGGTAGGAAAAGACCATCACTCGTCCCCGACCGCCACTCATAAGGAGGACAATCAAATAACACCTCATGTTTCAAATTTGTTACACAACGTTTACCATACGTGCATGCTACGGGATTTGCAAACTTCAACACAAGCATTTCTCAATTTCACAACTACTCAACTAGCACGACTTTGATATTATTACCTCCATATCTCAAAACAATCATCAAGTATCAAACTTCTCTTAGTATTCAACACACTCATAAGAGAATTTTATTATTCTTGAATACCTAGCATATTAGGATTTTAAGAAAATTACCATGATATTTAAGACTCTCAAAATAATCTAAGTGAAGCATGAGAGTTCATCTATTTCTTCAAAATAAAGCTACCACCATGCTCTAAAACATATAAGTGAAGCACTAGAGCAAATGACAAAGTACTCCGAAAGATATAAGTGAAGATCAATGAGTAGTTGAATAATTATGAAACTATGTGAAGACTCTCTAACATTTAATAATTTCAGATCTTGGTATTTTATTCAAACAGCAAGCAAATCAAAATAAAATGACATCTAAGAATAGCAAACATCATGTGAAGAAGCAAAAACTTAGGATCAACCGATACTAACCGATAGTTGTTGAAGAAGAAAGGTGGGATGCCAACCGGGGCATCCCCAAGCTTAGATGCTTGAGACTTCTTAAAATATTATCTTGGGATGCCTTGGGCATCCCCAAGCTTGAGCTTTTGTGTCTCCTTAATTCCTCTCATATCAAGGTCTCCCTAAATCTCAAAAGCTTCATCCACACAAAACTCAACAAGGACTCGTGAGATAATTTAGTATAAACCATTGCCAAAACCTTATCATACTCTAATGTAGCAAATCACTAAAATTATTATTCAACATTGCATACTAAATGCCTCTGCATATTTAATAGTCCTATACTCAAATAGAATCATTAAAGAAGCAAACATATGCAAACAATGCAAACATAACAGCAATCTGCCTAAACAGGATAGTCTGTAAAGAATGCTGCAACATCCATACTTCCCTAGCTCCAAAAATTATGAAAGAAAATTCCCACTGTAGTAAATTTATCATATCTTAATATTCAAAAGGTTTCAACATTTTATCACATTCTGACTTTTCTAGGGAATTATTGCAACAGCGGTAAACTTTCTGTTTTCAAACAGCAACATGTATACTTGTAACATAGGCATAGTAAAGGCTATCAATACCACTTTTATTGAAATAAAAGATGCAAAACATTGTTATAAATAACAGAAAGCAAATCTTAACAAAATAAATTGACGCTCCAAGCAAAACACATATCATGTGGCGAATAAAAATATAGCTCCAAGTAAAGTTACCGATGAACGAAGACGAAAGAGGGGATGCCTTCCGGGGCATCCCCAAGCTTAGGCTCTTCGTTTTCCTTGAATATTACCTTGGGGTGCCTTGGGCATCCGCAAGCTTAGGCTATTTCCATCCTTGTTCCATAGTCCATTGAATTTTTACCCAAAACTTGAAAACTTCACAACACAAAACTTAAAGTAGAAAACTCGTAAGCTCCGTTAGCGAAATAAAACAAAACACTACTTCAAGGTACTGTAATGAACTCATTATTTATTTATAGTGGTGTTAAACCTACTGTATTCAAACTTCTCTATGGTTTATAAACTATTTTACTAGCCATAGATTCATCAAAATAAGCAAACAACACACGAAAAGCAGAATCTGTCAAAAACAGAACAGTCTGTAGTAATCTTGATCAAACGTATACTTCTGGAACTAATGAAATTCTCAAATAAATAGCTGTACCTGAGGAATTTATCTATTAATCATCTGCAAAAATAATTAACTAAATATCACTCTCCAAATAAAAATGGCAGCAATTCTCGTGAGTGCTAAAGTTTCTGATTTTTACAGCATGATCAGAAAGACTTTCCCCAAGTCTTCCCAAAGGTTCTACTTGGCACAAACACTAATTAAAAGCATAAAACCACATCTAAGCAGAGGCTATATTAATTATTTATTACTAAACAGGAACAAAAAGTAAGGAACAAAAATAAAATTGGGTTGCCTCCCAACAAGCGCTATCGTTTAATGCCCCTAACTAGGCATGATGATTTCAATGATGCTCACATAAAAGATAAGAATAGTAACATAAAGAGAGAATCATGAGGAATATGACTAGCACATTTAAGTCTAACATACTTCCTATGCATAGGATTTTGTGAGCAAACAACTTGTGGGAACAAGAATCAACTTGCATAGGAAGGTAAAACAAGCATAACTTCAAAATTTTAAGCACAAAGGGAGGAAACTTGATATTATTGCAATTCCTACAAGCATATATTCCCCCCTCATAATAATTTTCAGTAGCATCATTACTGAATTCAACAATATAACCAGCACCTAAAGCATTCTTTTCATGATCTACAAGCATAGAAAATTTATTACTCTCCACACAAGCAAAATTCTTCTCATGAATAATAGTGGGAACAAACTCAACAAAATAACTATCATGTGATTGAAAATTAAGATCAAGATGACAAGTTTCATGGTTATCATTATTCTTTAAAGCATACGTGTCATCACAATAATCATCATAGATAGGAGGCATGCTTTCATCATAATAAATTTGCACATCAAAACTTGGGGGACAAAAAATATCATCTTCATCAGACGTAGCTTCCCCAAGCTTGTGGCTTTGCATATCATTAGCATCATGGATATTCAAGGAATTCATACTAACAACATTGCAATCATGCTCATCATTCAAATATTTAGTGCCAAACATTTTATAGATTTCTTCTTCTAGCACTTGAGCACAATTATCCTTTCCATCATACTCACGAAAGATATTAAAAAGGTGAAGCGTATGAGACAAACTTAATTCCATTTTTTATAGTTTTCTTTTATAAACTAAACTAGTGATACACCAAGAAACTAAAAGACTCGGTTGCAAGATCTAAAGATATACCTTCAAGCGCTAACCTCCCCGGCAACGACGCCAGAAAAGAGCTTGATGTCTACTACACAACCTTCTTCTTGTAGACGTTGTTGGGCCTCCAAGTGCAGAGGTTTGTAGGACAGTAGCAAATTTCCCTCAAGTGGAAGACCTAAGGTTTATCAATTCATAGGAGGCGTAGGATGAAGATGGTCTCGCTCAAACAACCATGCAACCAAATAATAAAGAGTCTCTTGTATCCCCAACACACCCAATACAATGGTAAATTGTATAGGTGCACTAGTTCGGAGGAGAGATGGTGATACAAGTGCAATATGGATGGTAGATAAAGGTATTTGTAATCTGAAATTATAAAAACAGCAAGGTAAATAATGGTAAAAGTGAGCGTAAACAATATTGCAATGATAGGAAACAAGGCTTAGGGTTCATACTTTCGCTAGTGTAAGTTCCCTCAACAATACTAACATAATTGGATCACATAACTATCCCTCAACATGCAACAAAGAGTCACTCCAAAGTCACTAATAGCGGAGAACGAACGAAGAGATTATGGTAGGGTACGAAACCACCTCAAAGTTATTCTTTCCAATCAATCCGTTGGGCTATTCCTATAAGTGTCACAAACAACCCTAGAGTTCGTACTAGAATAACACCTTAAGACACAAATCAACCAAAACCCTAATGTCACCTAGATACTCCAATGTCACCTCAAGTATCCGTGGGTATGATTATACGATATGCGTCACACAATCTCAGATTCATCTATTCAACCAACACAAAGGACCTCAAAGAGTGCCCAAAGTTTCTACTGGAGAATCACGACGAAAACGTGTGCCAACCCCTATGCATAGGTTCCCAATGTCACGAAACCCGCAAGTTGATCACCAAGACATACATCAAGTATTCTCAAATCTTTAAAGACACAATCCGATAAGATTACTTCAAAAGGGAAACTCAATTCATTACAAGAGAGTAGAGGGGGAGGAGAAACATAAGATCCAACTATAATAGCAAAGCTCGCGATACATCAAGATTGTGCCAAATCAACAACACGAGAGAGAGAGATCAAACACATAGCTACTGGTACATACCCTCAGCCCCGAGGGAGAACTACTCCCTCCTCGTCATGGAGAGCGCCGGGATGATGAAGATGGCCACCGGAGAAGGATTCCCCCTCCGGCAGGGTGCCGGAACAGGGTCCCGATTGACTTTTGGTGGCTACAGAGGCTTGCGGCGGTGGAACTCCCGATCTAATCCCCGTTCTGGAAGTTTTAGGTTACGTAGGTATATATGGGTGCAGGAGGTACGTCGGTGGACCGAAGGGGGGGCCATGAGGCAGGGGGCGCGCCCAGGGGGGTGGGCGTGCCCCCTACCCTCGTGAGCTCCTCCTTCATCTTCTGACGTAGGGTCCAAGTCTATCCGGTAGGTTTCCTTCCAAAAATAACTTCTCTAGTTGATTTTGTTCCGTTTCGACTCTGTTTGATATTCCTTTTCTTCGAAACACTGAAATAGGTAAAAAAACAGCAAATCTGGGCTGGGCCTCCGGTTAATAGGTTAGTCCCAAAAGTAATATAAAAGTGGATAATAAAGCCCAATAATGCCCAAAATAGTAGATAATATGGCATGGAGCCATCAAAAATTATAGATACGTTGGAGACGTATCACTAGTCGTCGGCTTTAGCCCCCTCGTAGGTAGTACGAGGGTGTTCGGTATGACACTTAAACACGCTTGACCCAACGTATTGGTCCGTGAAGGAGGTGTTAGTGCGGTGAACCAGGCAATCGGACTATCTGCCTTTATCGCCCTCACTTAGCCATAGGAGTTTTACAATAGGAGTGTGAGCGCACCCCCTAGTATTGTTCGATTATCCGAACTTGGGTGCTGTAAAGGCCCGGCCGAGTGAAGGCCGGCCTATCGCATAATGCGGAGAAATCGCGAGAGATTTATACTTAGTCACCGAATAACTGACCAGCTCTCGCCGCATCATGACAGTCAGTTTTCGACTTTCTCTACTGACGTGTTTGTCCGGATGAACCAGAAACACAATCACGGCAGTTCTCCCTTTACTACATTAGCCGATTAAGCGGAATGTAAGGTGATATGTCTCTGTAACAGCCTGGATTTTTTTTGCCCTTTTTCTTTTTCCTGTGATTTTCTGGGATTTCCTGTTTTGATTTGCTTTTCCATGGCTATGAGGGTCTGAAACTTGGGAAGACCATGTCTTCCTAGGTTTTCTAGTGGCTTCTCACCCTCATCATCATCATCATCATCTCAAGATCATCTCATTTCCATCCTTGACCTAACCCAAAATTCTTTTGTTTGGTAATATTCCTTTTCTGATAAAGGAATAACCCTTAAAACCCTAGGTTGTGAAGCAACCTATATTTCTGTCACTCCTAAAATTATAATTCTCATAAATTTTTTGGGTCACATCTTCCTTCAATATGGCAAAATATTTCATTGCCATGTTAAAAAATAATCCTCCAATAATTCTTTTCCTATTCTGCCCTAAATGGCACTTTGCAAAGGAAGTGATATTTATATTTTCTTGATTGACCCCAAACTTTTTGGACATCTTCTCCTGTCCATATCATTGGCTCATGCCAAAATTCAGCTCAACTTGCCTAGTAAATATTTTCAGCAATTTTCCAAAGTTTCTGTCCAGGAAGAAACTTTGTGAAGGAGCTATATTCTAGGCATATCCAAATGAGTTGCAATTTTGCAGGGTTTTCCTAGTGTCAAATAATGACTCTCCACCAAATATGAGCTCATGTAACTCACTATGTGAGCCCAGCTCCAAATCTTAGTTTCTAGTCATATTTTCAGTTTGTGAAGCAACCATATTTTATATTGCTTCAATTGAGCTGAAACATTACCAGGACAAGCTTCTACCTATATAAACTACTCCCAACAAGTTTTACCTCAATTGGTTGATCCAATTACCCTGTATAATTTTTCCAAGTTTTTGTCCAGAATTAAGCTTTGTGAAGCAAGTGCCATTTTGGTATTTCCAAATGGCATGAAATTTCTACAAAATCTTAATATCATCATAAAACCCCTCTCTGCCAAATTGCAGCTCACAGAGATCAAGTATGTGAGTGCATCATCCAAATCCCCAATTATGGCCAGTGTTGCACTTTCTACTGCAACCACCATCTAAACTCCTCCTATTAGTCTGATTTTTGGTGATCAACATAACCTTGGTGTGTGATCATCGCCAGACAAATTATTTACCTTGTTACCCTGCTGGTTTAACCACAGCTAGTTACAAACACCTTGTTACTGAATTACTTTTGGAGCTAAGTGCAAATCGCTTCTTTGCCCCTGGACCGATTTATTTCTTCCTTTGGACTAAGAGCACCAGGTCCATCCACTGGACATGGTTGGCCACGCCAAAGAGCGCCGCTTCCGCCAGTGCGCATGGTGATCACGCTGGCGTCATGGCTGCACGCATGCTCTGGCTTGTTCCGGCTACTATGCTCGTCTCCTCCCTCCTCGTATCGACCTCAATTCGTGTCCTGGAGCTTCCCCGTGATCGACTTCATCTCTCTGCATCGGAGCCTCGTCGTGGTTCGCCATTAATGCGCCGCTAGAGCAGTGCCCCTCCTCTGACCTTCATTAGTGCACTGCTCCAGCTCGGTTGTGAGCTCGAGAAGCCTCCCCTCGGCTATATAAGGCATGCCCGAGGTCCCCCGCTCCTCATCGCTCCCTCCCTCACCTCATTTGCTCTCTGGAATTGCCCCACCTCGCCTCGGATCACCTCCGTCCTCCATGGCCGCAGCATGATTCTGGCCAACCTAAGATCCCTCTCGCCTCCCTGACCTGTCCACCGAATTCCCCTCGTTCCACTCAGCCGCCCCACCCCCTTGCCCCCTCACCGTAGTGGCCGCAGCGCCGAGCCCCCCCACCACCGGCCGCCTCTGTCTCCCCTCGGTCCTCCTCCGCCCCCGCGTCCTCCTCTCCTCCCCGGGGCCGGCCGGCCCCCTGAACGGACGCGCCACGCCGGGCCGCACCCGCCGGTGGCCTCGCCCTGGCCAGGGACGGCCGGAGCCGGCCAGGCCGCCGCCGCTCCCTCCCCTGCTCCTCTCCTCTGTTCATGTGAGAACAGGAGCGAGAGGAGGAAGACGACGTGCGCCCATGCCTCCCTCCCTTGCCCCTGGGCCCGGCCCGTCAGTGGACCAGGCGCCCACGCTGACGTGTCAAGTGGACACGTATTAACGTTAGTACGTGTTCAGTTCTCGAAAGCGTATTTCTTTCCTTCTTTGCCTAAAGTCCGTTTTCCCTTAAGGGAAACGTATTTCTCTCTACTGCGGCTCCTAATGCGTTTTCTTTTCCAGAAAACGTTAACTGCTGGAAGGCGTTTTCAGTTTTCTCCCAGGGGCCTGTTTGCTGAAGTTTATTCACAGATTGGTCCCTGATCTTCTACACCTCATAACTCCGCAACCGTAACTCCGATTGAGGTGAAACCAGCGCTCACTTCTTCGTCTCGTTGAGCTCTATAGTTTGGTAACATTTTCACGAGGTGGTTTCATAGTGAAAATGACCATTTTGCCCTTGCCTCTAATCAGCCTCCTCTGAGAGAAAACCGTCCGACGTTTCGTTCCGGGGCTTCACCGCACTTCTTGCTAGAGTCTCCGTCACCCCAGGCAAGCCACAATACCCACTTGCATTATAGTCATGCAGTAGCCATGGTTTTCAACTTGAATATTTATTAAATGATTGCTTGTTTAAAATATGGTTATCGTTGTTTCGGAAATGCTTCTGGGATTGTGCTTACTTGTTTGTTATGTTGTTATGCACCTGGTTATCCTGCCCTGCTAGTTGCTAGTATTGCTTTCATATTGCCATGCTTGATAGTAGCACATGTTGGGTTGGTCATGCTCTTCGGTCCATGACTAACGTCGGTTACCGAGTACTGTTAATAGGCATTGTTCCGTTGCTGTTAGTTGGTGAAGTGTTACTCGGTGATGTTATTGATAAGTTCTTGCGTGTTATTTATGGTTGATGCTAGTGGTCATGTTATGTTATACTATGAGTAGTGTTGCACTTGTAATATTTATGCTCGTCATTATGCCATGTTTAGTTGGAGATTATTTCATAGTTGATGTGGTGGATAGTTATGTTGCATCCTGTGATTATGTTGATATCATGCTCATGCATTGTAATTGCATCATGTTATTTTATCATGGCTCAGCATTTTGCATTCAAGTTTAACCGGATTTAATTGAACTTGAACAACTGTTGGCTGAGTCATGGTGCCGCCAGATTGAAACTGACCGGTGCAACCACAGTTACCGTTTGGGTAAGGTCCTAACTGGGTCTATTGTCGTGCATCTCGCCGGTGCCTCCAACTAGGGAAGGTTATGGGCGTGCGGTACCCTGGCCCGGTAAGCAGACATAACCTTGTGTGCCTGTTGTTTTTATTTTTATGGATCCGGTCCCCGTGAGGGAGTTTTGACCATGATGGTGGTCGGGGTGTCTTTGGTAGACACGGGGCCACCCAGGACTAGCCCAGTTGGGAGTGGGTCGGAGTGGCCAGGAGAGTGTCATGGCAGTAGATCGGTTTTGTCGGAACGCCGTTGGTCCACCCGAATGGGAGTGTGAGGCCATGGGTTCCATGGCGTGGGTATAGTGTGCTACCTCTGCAGAGCGTATATTAAATCTATCGATAGCCGCGCCCACGGATAAGGGCCCAGTTCGTGTCGGTCCCACCATGAGTCAACAGTATTAATAATAACTTGATTAATGACAACCCCGGTTCGGTAATGAAATAAGTTGGTGGTGATCGCCGTAAGGATCACGAGTTACTTTGGTGGTAATCGCCGTAGGGATCACGAGTTACTTTGGTGATGATCGCCGTAAGGATCATGAGTTACTTTGGTTGTGATCGCCGTAATGATCACCGCGGTATCGAGGATATCGAGTTGTTGGATATTCGTGATGTTGTGCGAGAAATCATGGGTAAAGATCAAGCTCCTTGTGGTCATTTAATGATTACTACGATATTGTTTATACCAAGCTTGATTTGATCCTGAGATGGTCATGTAATGTCCCAAGTGGGTAAGTGATGCGCGTGATGGTTACGAGATGACCCGAGCAGAATAATTGGTGTATATAGTGTCATCATGTTGCATGCTAGTATCGTCAGATTTATATGTTCATGCTATGCTTATATTGTTCTAGCGCTATGATTATTTTCATGATGGTATCTGGTATTATTTGGAGTATTACTTTGGATATCATGTGCTCATGTCATATGGTTATAATGATCTCATGTTAATTCCTGCTTAACCTGTAATTGCCATGCTGTTGTTTGTCTTGAATGCTTCTGGTTATTGTGAGCTTGCAAGTACATTCAATGTACTGACCTGGCGTGTCATGCCAGCTTGCAGGTCGTGCCTGGATTGCTTGTTTGTTTAGTGTTGTTCATGTGTTCGCGAGCTAGGATAAACGTTCCAGCCAGAGTCCCTGCGGATTGGAATTCATCATCGCCATTCGTTGTTCCGCTGCTTCAAGTATTATGCTGCTTGTACAGAGCAACCGTGGTTGGCGTAGTGTCGTCGTGCCGATGTTATTCATTGTAATATCGGAACCCTTGTAATCATATTCGTGTTGTAATAGAGAGTTGGTTTATTCTATGCTAAGCAGTGCCGTATTCCAGAAGACTTTACCTCGATCTCTAGGCTGGAATACGGGGCGTTCCGATTTTCTCTGAGCCGGGGTGCCACAGTCTCCAACGTATCTATAAGTTTTGATTGTTCCATGCTATTATATTATCCATCTAGGATGTTTTATATGCATTTATATGCTATTTTATATGATTTTTGGGACTAACCTATTAACCTAGAGCCCAGTGCCAGTTTCTGTATTTTCCTTGTTTTTGAGTTTTACAGAAAAGGAATACGAAACAGAGTCCAATTGACGTGCCAATTTTTGATGATTTTTTATGGACCAACAGAATCCCCCGAAGTAAAAGAGTTGGGCCAGAAGAGTCCCGAGCCATCCACGAGGGTGGAGGGTGCGCCCTACCCCTTGGGCTTGCCCCTATCTCGTGGATGACTCTGAGACCCCCCCCCCTGATGTGAGACCGACGCCAAAAATTCCTATAAATACAAAAACCCCGAAAAGAAACCTAGATCAGGAGTTCCGCCGCCCCAAGCCTCTGTAGCCACCAAAAACCAATCAAGACCCTGTTCTGGCACCCTGCCAGAGGGGGGATCCATCACCGGTGGCCATCTTCATCGTCCCGACGCTCTCCATGACGAGGAGGGAGTATTTCACCCTCGGGGCTGAGGGTATGTACCAGTAGCTATGTGTTTGATCTCTCTCTCTCTCTCTCTCGTGTTCTTGACATGGCACGATCTTGATGTATCGTGAGCTTTGCTATTATAGTTGGATCTTATGATGTTTCTCCCCCTCTACTCTCTTGTAATGGATTGTGTTTTCCCTTTGAAGTTATCTTATCGGATTCAGTCTTTAAGGATTTGAGAACACTTGATGTATGTCTTGCATGTGCTTATCTATGGTGACAGTGGGATATTCACGTGATCCACTTGATGTATGTTTTCGTGATCAACTTGCGAGTTCCGTGACCTTGTGAAATTATGCATAGGGGTTGGCACACGTTTTCGTCTTGACTCTCCGGTAGAAACTTGTGACACCCCAAGACCGATGTGCCAGGTGTCGTCCAGTTATTCGCTGTTGTTGCCTCGTCATTTGCTTGCGTGTCATGCATTTCATATCTTTGCATCATGTGCATTGCATCATGTCATAAATCTTTTGCATCTCAACTAAATAATTTGTGTGGATCTTTGATCCATTTAAATCGAGGGAAGAGTGACTTCTCTTTATAACTTTATCCTCCTAATATTTAGGGAGTTATTATAAATATTCCATTAATTTGGAATCATCGTAACACACGTGCAAAATAATTCCCATGTCTATTCCTCTTCAATTTTGACCTTCAAACCTTGCCAATATATCTCATCTCTTTTCTCGAGGCTCCTCCTAAAACCTCAACATTTTTGGATACCTCTAATTCCTAGCCCGTGTTCAAACCATTTGAATTAAATTCAAATGATTTTGAATTAAATCCTTGCGATCATGCCTCTCCTATTTTTCTTGGAACTAGCGAATTTTTGCGAGTTCGGGAATATTATTTGCGTGCGCTAATTCTTTCCCTATCCCTCTCTTTCTTTTTGTCTCTCCAATTCTTTTCTATTAAAGGAAATATGAGGGAGAGAGAGAGAAGAGAGATAGCATAGGCCGGCCCAACCTCCAGCGCAGGCCCATTTGCCCCTCCAAGGCCCAGCCATCCCACCTACACCTAACCCTAGCCCACACCCTCTGGACGATCCTCTCTCCCCCCTTCGTTTCCTGCTTGCGCCGCCAGGAGAGGATCGCTCGCACCCGACTCCTTCTCCCTCTCCATTCGCTCGATCTCCCCACCTCTCGCTCCCGTGTCCGAACCACCTGCGCCTCCCTCTCTCTCGCTCACGCCGAGCCCCTCCACTCCTTCTTCCAGCAAGGCCCCGCACCACTCGTCCCAATTTTGGCCGGAGCTCGCCGAAGCCACAACACCGGCCGTCACCGGACCTCCTTCTCGGCTCCACCGCCGTGAAGCACCGCCTCCAGCAGCCTCCTCCCCTCGCGTTCCTGCCTTGCCCCGCCATGGATGCCGCAAGACCTCGCCGCTGCCTCCCCGTCTCCGGCCATGGCGCCCGCGCCGGCGACCCGACCTGCCAGGGCCGCCGCCCTCCTTCATCGCGCCCTCGCCTCCCTCTTCCTCCGTTCGGGCCAACGCCGCCGCCACCGGATCAGGCTGCGCTTCGCCGGGTCCTCCCCTGCCGCCGGACCGGCCCTGCAAGAGCTTCTTGTCCCTCGCCGTCCGATGCTGCTCCGCCCTGCCGCCTCTTGCCGAGCTACCTGTCACCTGCGTCGTCTACGTGCTGCTTCCCTGCTGCCTTTTTGTTGTCATTGCCAAGGCCACTGAATCCAGGGATGCAAGACTGCCTCCGTGGAATTTCGCCAAGTACACCACCGACAAGACCAAACGGATGCTCGAACAAGTACCGAACGAAACGCCAAGACCTACGAGAACGACTTCGTGGACTGACGAGTACCACGACGACCGTTGTTCGCCAAGTAAACCTTTGGATGGCGAAGTTCCTCTTCAAATGTACGACTACACGGTGTTGCGCCAAGTACCACGATGCCCGGAGCCCTCGGACCGTCAGGTTTCACTACCGCCGACTAGTATGACTACCGTCGCAAAAACGAGACCGTCAAGGCCCGACCGACAAGTACCCCGACGACCCTGAACATCTATGATTGTGTACGACTACCGCCACCGTGGTTTTCGACAAGACATCGTGAGCCTCTACTTCCACTACCGCTCCGATGATCGCCGATGAACGATAGGACGACTACTTTGACTACCGTCGCGTGATCCACTACTTCCCTCGAAGACCCATGAACGACTACTTCCACTACGAACTCGTTCCGCCCGAAATGCATGCTTCAAAGGAATAACCCCGAGACGACCGCCCGTGGACTGAATGCTTGCGATGTATGAGTTGAACCGTGTGTTGCTCCATGTCCGAGTTGTTATTTGCGAGGTCCTCGTTGCCATGCCGTCCACCCGTGGGAACCCGGCAACCGGGATCACCCCATCATCTTGCATGACACACTCACTCCCACTTCCTTTTGCACCGGTATCCCTGTGAGCTACCGGAATCGATATGTTGTCATGCCATCATTTTCGGATTCATTACCGTGGCACCCTTTCTTTCCACCACGATGACAAAATGCCCCATATATTATAACATGCCAACATTTTCATAAATTGTGCATAAAACTTGCTCATGTCATTCGCATCATGATAATAACATCGAAAATGTTTAAAATTGTTGTTGCACCAAATTACTAAATGCATATGGGGATTTACCGGATTCGTTATTTGTTATATCCGGCCCCATTTAAATTGTTTAGATGGTGTAGTTTTGTTATGCCTCATCTCTTGCCATGTTTAACAACATTTAATATTGTTGGGTACCTAAACGAGAGAGAACTAAATAATTGATGTGGTGTTTCGTCAATATGCAACTCGTTGCATATTGAGCTCCACTTAATTTGTAGGATTGCTTGTGCACTTTGACATGTCATGCTTCATTAAACCGGACATGCATCATACTTGTTTGCGCATCGTGCCATGCTTATGTGATGTTTATTCACTATGTTGTTTGCTTCTTTCCGGTGTTGCTTCTTCGGGTTAGTTCCGATAACGTCGTGTTGTGAGGATCTGTTCGACTACGTCCGTTTGTCTTCTTCATGGACTCGTTCTTCTTCCTTGCGGGATCTCAGGCAAGATGACCATACCCTCGAAATCACTTCTATCTTTTCTTGCTAGTTGCTCGCTCTTTTGCTATGCCTATGCTGCGATACCTACCACTTGCTTATCATGCCTCCCATATTGTTGAACCAAGCCTCTAACCCACCTGGTCCTAGCAAACCGTTGATTGGCTATGTTACCGCTTTGCTCAACCCCTCTTATAGCGTTGTTAGTTGCAGGTGAAGATGAAGTTTGTTCCTTGTTGGAACATGGAGATGTTGTTCCTTATTGGAACATGTTTACTTGTTGGGATATCACAATATCTCTTATTTAATTAATGCATCTATATACTTGGTAAAGGGTGGAAGGCTCGGCCTCTCGCCTAGTGTTTTGCTCCACTCTTGCCGCCCTAGTTTCCGCCATATCGGTGTTATGTTCCCGGATTTTGCGTTCCTTATGCGGTTGGGTGATAATGGGAACCCCTTGACAGTTCGCCTTGAATAAAACTCCTCCAGCAATGCCCAACATTGGTTTTACCACTTGCCACCTAGCCTTTTTTCCCTTGGGTTTCGCGGACTCAAGGGTCATCTTTATTTTAACCCCCGCGGGCCAGTGCTCCTCCGAGTGTTGGTCCAACCGAGCGATGTCCGGGGCTACCAGGGGCAACTCTGGGCTGGCCTACCCGACGTCTTGCTCATCCGGTGTGCCCTGAGAACGAGATATGTGCAACTCCTATCGGGATTTGTCGGCACATCTGGGTGGTGTTGCTGGATTTGTTTTAACTTGTCGAAATGTCTTGTAGAACCGGGATACCGAGTCTAATCGGAATGTCTCGGGAGAAGGTATATCCTTCGTTGACCATGAGAGCTTATCACGGGCTAAGTTGGGACTCCCCTGCAGGGATTTGAACTTTCGAAAGCCGTGCCCGCGGTTATGGGCAGATGGGAATTTGTTAACGTCCGGTTGTAGAAAACCTGAAGTCGACCTTAATTAAAATACTTCTACCGCGTGTGTAACCGTGATGGTCTCTTTTCAGCGGAGTCCAGGAAGTGAACACGGTGTTGGAGTTATGTTTGACGTAGGTTGTTCTAGGATCACTTCTTGATCATAGATTCTCAACCGTGCTTTTGCCTTCTCTTCTCGCTCTCATTTGCGTTGTTAGCCACCAAATATGCTAGTCGCTTGCTGCAGCTCCACCTCATACCTTTACCTTACCCATAAGCTTAAATAGTCTTGATCGCGAGGGTGTGAGATTGCTGAGTCCCTGTGACTCACAGATACTTACAAAACCATCTTGCAGGTGCCGATGAGTCCGTGCAGATGATGCAACCAAGCTCAGGAGGAGCTCGATGAAGATCTTGTCCTTTGTGTTGTTCCGTTTCCAGTTGATCAGTAGTGGAGCCCAATCGGGATGATCGGGGATCTGTGTAGCATTTGGGGTAGTCTTCTTTTCTTTTGGTTCCGTAGTCGGACCTTGAGTGTATTTGGTTGATGTAATGCTTTAATCATGTAATTGTGTGAAGTGGCAATTGTAAGCCAACTATGTATCTCTTTCCCTTATATATGTCACGACCGGTTTTCCAATAAAAATATTTATTGAGAAACCAATCTTTTGAGTCCAGTATGGGAAAAATTCTCCTTACCGGTAGACAAATTCTTGATACAATAAGCCAGTAGCATAAAATATATTACAGGGTTGAGCTACGGTTGCTCAACCAAATTATTACAAGCACGCCAATAATTATACATAATGGCGGATATGACACCGTGGTGTGGAGGCATACTACTGATTCGAGGATAGGGTGGTGGTGGAAAAACACAGCGGGGAGTGAGATACATGACTCTAAAACTGGCATCTCATCGAGCGTCGAGGTGGGGCTCGATGAATTTATTTGGTAGCGGAAGCGGATATAATACAGTGACCAAATCCAGGGTCGCACGAGACTGACTGGGACTCCTCTAGGCGTCGGACTCGCTATCAAATTCTTCATCCATGAGATCGCCTTCGTCAGCATCTGGCCAAATCAACAAGCCAGTGAGTACTTTTGAAAGTACTCGCAAGACAGTTCGGACGTAAGATATAACAAATGCATGCATGAATGCGTCATGATTAATTCATCAATGTACATTCAAAAATTAGCATAACGAAGTAAGTAAAAGGGAAACGGCGGTAGTCCGCCTGAATTCCCAACAAAACATAAATGAAAACCGATCGGGTGTCTGAAGCGACGCCTCGAAAGGTGAACACGACACCACAAAAAGGGCTTTAAAAGAAATGCCACAGTCGGACATCGGGGCGACATCACAGAAAGGGCTTTAAAAGAAATGCCACAGTCGGGCGTCTTAGCGACACCACATAAAGGGCTTTAAAAGAAATGCCACAGTCGGACGTCGGGGCGACATCACAGAAAGGGCTTTAAAAGAAATGCCACAGTCGGGCGTCTTAGCGACACCACATAAAGGGCTTTAAAAGAAATGCCACAGTCGGACGTCGGGGCGACATCACAGAAAGGGCTTTAAAAGAAATGCCACAGTCGGGCGTCTTAGCGACACCACATAAAGGGCTTTAAAAGAAATGCCACAGTCGGACGTCGGGGCAACATCACAGAAAGGGCTTTAAAAGAAATGCCACAGTCGGGCGTCTTAGCAACAGCACATAAAGGGCTTTTATTCACAAGGAAGTAATGCTCATAATAAATATTCAATTCATGAAAATAAACGGGTTAGTCCATCCACAGGAATAATCATTTAACCGGACTTGGCACTCATGCGATTCACCGGAGTCTCTGTCATCAAACTGGCACTTGTCAGGATAGGATAATACTGAACTTGGACACGGAATAGATGATTCAAGGAATATATGACTCTGCAGAGTTTGTACAAAAATTTCCCACAGCCAACGGATTTCCATAGTCACGAAGGACTAGTTCCGTTTACGGTATTTCGGAAGAAAACACAGCTAACCAGTACACACCCATCCTACCTCTCGATGCTAGGAATCACCCTAGACATCGTCCAAGAAAAACTTTTGAGACGGGGAGATCACAATCTCGAATAGCATGGGATCAAATTTATATACGCGCGCTCTAAGGGGTGCCCCCCTCTCGGTCCCAACCGGAAACACCCATGCCCCCTGACCGGATGACTGGCTTTAATCCAGGGCCATGGAACCATCATCCCGGCCTCTCCTTTTGGTGTGTACCAGGAAAGCGGTTTGCAACTTACTAAGCCATATTCCTTGCGGAAAACATGTGGTAGTACCGGGAAGGAAATGGGAGGAACTGGACCGATACGGTTTGACACTGTAGTCATACAGCCTGGCATAAGACTGGCATGCTACAACACTGCCATCTTACCCATCCTCATGCCAACACATGGCCATTCATACTCACATCCATCCACTTATGGATCATCGAACTCACTTACCTCAACAATGTATGGAAATAACGTTCATAGGTATGCTCAACAACATGCCATGAGGCTAACTAAATGTATAACATGCCAAGACACTCATCATATCAAAAGTTCAAACATGCTTGCCTGGTTCGGAGTAGTCAGAGCCTAGCTCGGTGAAGTTCGCGGCTCCGTCACCTCCTTCGGTATCTACGGTATAAAGGAAATATATGCGCTATCGTAAATACCAAGAGGTGCACAAAAAATATTCCAAATATTTTTCAAATAAATCTGATAAAAAACTAGACAAAATTTTAAAGAGGACATAAAAAGAATCAATCAAAAATAATTTCCTGTTTAAAAGTTATAAAGGTTCTTGTCCAGGGACTCATCTGTAATGAAACAGAAGGTTTCCAGGGGCTAGCTCATAAAAACAGAAAGCGCTTCGGTAGCGACTACGCCAGCCCAGAGGGAAAGCGCATACGGCAGAAGACGTTTTCAGAAAACGCTTCGCTCAGACAGGATAGAGAGGCTGACAGGCGGGTCCCGCCCGTCACGTTTGAATGTTCAAACGGGGTGGCAGAGTTCGCCGGTGCCCGAGAGACGCGGTGGTCGCCGGCAGCGATCCACGGCGAGGCAGGGGGATCGGAGGGTACCTCCGTGTTCAAGCACCTTTCCGCGTCGGTTGGTGGTGGTGGGGGTCGCCGGCGAGTACCACGTCGGCGGCGAGCCTTGCTCCGGCGGACGGCGGCTCGGGTGGTCGAGGGACTCGTCGGAGAGAGCTGCGAAGGACAAATTGATGCTGGCGTTAGCTTACTGGGTGCTAGAGGAGGCTATAGACAAGATTTGGGCGCCGGGGACGGCCTCACCGGAGCGAATCGAGGTGGAGGCCGAGGCGGATCGGGGCGGCCGGAGTTGGGGGAGGAGACCTCCTCGAGGTCCTCCTGGTGGCTTGGCAGAGTCTTGGGGAGGTGCAGTGAAGGTGTGGGGCTCGTGAGCGAGCTCGGGGTCCTTTATATAGGCGATCCGAGGCGGTGGCCGTGAACGGGGATCTCCGGTGAAGGTTACGGCGGCGCAGGGCTTGGTCGGGGGTGATTAGGGAGTTGGGCGTCGTCGTTGAGGTCCACCGGTTCCATTTAGGTGCTAATCGGGCTGGGATTTGGTGCTATGGGCGAGTTCGACAGAACGGGGCGGCGCGGGCCCGTCGGCGGCAGGGAGCACGTCCCGTGCTTGCCGGGCCACGGCGACGGTGCCACGGGCGTGCGCTGGCATGCATGAGGCCACGCGGAGAGCAGAGGGGCGTTGGGCGGCGCCGAACGGCGTTGAGCCGCCGTTCCGTCCCCTGTCGGCTGCTACGGGGGTTCGGCCGCCGCAAGACACGCAGGCGCGGGCGGCCAAGGGCGCCACCGACGCCGGGAAGACGCCAAGCGCGCATGCGGGGGTGCTGGCCAGGGAGAAGAAGCCGCGTGCAACGCGCCAAGCGCACTGTCTACGCGTGATTGAAACTGACGGACGAAAACGACCCTGAAAACTGAATTTTTCTAAATATGAATAGCAACAGTGCACGCCAAGTGTTCGACAGAATGAATTTGGCATCTGGGGATTTTTCCTTGAGCTGATTTTTGGTGGAGTGGCTACTCATTGCTCCAGTAGGCTGCCTGAATTTTGGTGGAATTTTTGGAGGAGTGTAGATATGAATTTCACCAAATTTGGCAAATCTGGTCCAAACTTGCAGAGACTGAATTTTGAAAAATTTGAAAGGAGGAGGAGTGGATCAAGATGGTTCTGGGTTGTGGATGCTAAGGACAATCCAGAGGAGTTGGTTTGAGGTCAAAACTCAAATGAAATAGGGTACTTGCTTTGAAAATCTCCCAGGCTCCAAATAATTTGCAGAAATGATTTGAGGGGAAAAATAATTAGAATAAAATCCAAAACTTGCTTGGATGAGTTGGGACAGAGAACTTAGGTTGATTACAAGGAGAAGGGGAGGTTTTTGGAGGGGTTTTACCAGATGGGCAAAAATACAAAGTCATAGGTGGTTTCCAAGATATGAAAATCCCAAATTTTCATAGAGTTTCTTTTTAAAAGAAAAGGATTAAACTCCCAAAATAATTTGAGAGGGAACCAACAGAGAAGAAGTTTCAAAAGATCAAATACCATAGTTGAAGCAATAATAAAATTCTTGCCAAAGAAAAGGAAGTTTTTAAGAGGAAGGATTTCTGGAAAAGAAGTTTTAAATGCCCTCTTAATTTTTTTTAAACAAAGTTTTTGATGAAAACCAATTAAAATTTTTGGAGTGTCACAATATATTACATGGGTTTTGTGAAGATTACCTCACTTGCGACATTGCTTTCAATGCGGTTATGCCTCTCGTAGTGGTGGAGTGTTGTAACGCCCCGAGACCGATGTGCCAGGTGTCTTCCAGTTATTCGCTGTGTTGCCATGTCATTTGCTTGCGTGTTGCATCTTGTCATGTCATCATGTGCATTGCATCATCATGTTTTCAAAACTTGCATTCGTCCGGGTTCCCCCGTTCTCTCCGCTGTCCGTTCTGAGCCCAGACACACTTGCACGCGCCCGCGGCACGTCCGAAATATTATTTTAGAAGTGATGGGAAAATTTTCTCGGAATGGGATGAAAGTTGGCATGCGGTGTTGTTTTGTTGTTAGTAGACCGCCTGCCAAGTTTCATCGCGTTCGGAGTCCGTTTGACGCCCCAACGGATAACTATAGCGGCAATATAGCCGGTCTCTGAAAATAGCCGCCAGGCCTCCCTCTCTTCTCTTCTCTTAGCTGGAGACCGTCTACACAGCTCACTACCTACCACTAGGTCCAACCTAACCTCTCTCGTTAGCCCGCAGCCCCTCCTGGCGCGCGCGTCCGAAAGTTGTCCCGGACTCGACCCGGACAGTCGTCACCATTGGATCCAGAACATCCCCAAACATCTACAAAACGTCTCCGTTTTCTTATTTGATCTCCCTAGCCTATTCATCCGAGACCGTCCGATTAAGATCGGAGGGTCCAAATGTTGGGGAACGTAGTAATTTCAAAAAAATTCCTACGCACACGCAAGATCATGGTGATGCATAGCAACGAGAGGGGAGAGTGTTGTCTACATACCCTCATAGACCGACAGCGGAAGCGTTATGACAACGCGGTTGATGTAGTCGTATGTCTTCACGGCCCGACCAATCAAGCACCGAAACTACGGCACCTCCGAGTTCTAGCACACGTTCAGCTCGATGACGATGCCCGGACTCCGATCCAGCAAAGTGTCGGGGAAGAGTTCCGTCAGCACGACGGCGTGGTGACGATCTTGATGTTCTACCGTCGCAGGGCTTCGCCTAAGCACCGCTACAATATTATCAAGGATTATGGTGGAGGGGGGCACCGCACACGGCTAAGAGAACGATCACGAAGATCAACTTGTGTGTCTCGAGGTGCCCCCCTGCCCCCGTATATAAAGGAGCAAGGGGGACGAGGCCGGCCCTAGGAGGGGCGCGCCAGGGAGTAGGATTCCTACTCCTAGTTGGAGTAGGTTTCCTCCTTTCCTAGTCCAACTAGGAGAAGGGGGGAAAGGGGGGAAGAGGGGAAGGAAGGGAGAGAGGGGCCGCGCCCCAAACCCCTTGTCCAATTCGGATTGGGCTTGGGAGGGGCGCGCGCCGCCTCCTCGTCCTTTCCACTAAGGCCCATTAAGGCCCATTGCTTCTTCCTCGTATTCCCGTAACTCCCCGGTACCTCCGAAATTACCCGAATCACTCGGAACCTTTCCGATGTCCGAATATAGTCGTCCAATATATCGATCTTTACGTCTGGACCATTTCGAGACTCCTCGTCATGTCCCCGATCTCATCCGGGACTCCGAACTCGTTCAGTACATCAAAACTCATAAACTCATAATATTACTGTCATCGAAACCTTAAGCGTGCGGACCCTACGGGTTCGAGAACAATGTAGACATGACCGAGACACGTCTCCGGTCAATAACCAATAGCGGAACCTGGATGCTCATATTGGCTCCCACATATTCTATGAAGATCTTTATCGGTCAGACCGCATAACAACATACGTTGTTCCCTTTGTCATCGGTATGTTACTTGCCCGAGATTCGATCGTCGGTATCTCAATACCTAGTTCAACCTCGTTACCGGCAAGTCTCTTTACTCGTTTCGTAATACATCATCTCGCAACTAACTCATTAGTTGCAATGCTTGCAAGGCTTATGTGATGTGCATTACCGAGAGGGCCCAGAGATAACCTCTCCGACAAGCGGAGTGACAAATCCTAATCTCGAAATACGCCAACCCAACATGTACCTTTGGAGACACCTGTAGAGCTCCTTTATAATCACCCAGTTACGTTGTGATGTTTGGTAGCACACAAAGAGTTCCTCTGGCAAACGGGAGTTGCATAATCTCATAGTCATAGGAATATGTATAAGTCATGAAGAAAGCAATAGCAACATACTAAACGATCGAGTGCTAAGCTAAAGGAATGGGTCAAGTCAATCACATCATTCTCCTAATGATGTGATCCCGTTAATCAAATAACAACTCTTTGTCTATGGTTAGGAAACATAACCATCTTTGGTTAACGAGCTAGTCAAGTAGAGGCATACTAGTGACACTCTGTTTGTCTATGTATTCACACATGTATTATGTTTCCGATTAATACAATTCTAGCATGAATAATAAACATTTATCATGAAATAAGGAAATAAATAATAACTTTATTATTGCCTCTAGGGCATATTTCCTTCAGTCTCCCACTTGCACTAGAGTCAATAATCTAGTTCACATCGCCATGTGATCTAACATCAATAGTTCACATCTTTATGTGGTTAACACCCATAGTTCACATCGATATGTGACCAACACCCAAAGGGTTTACTAGAGTCAGTAATCTAGTTCACATTGCTATGTGATTAACACCCAAAGAGTACTAAGGTGTGATCATGTTTTGCCTGTGAGAGAAGTTTAGTCAACGGGTCTGCCATATTCAGATCCGTAAGTATTTTGCAATTTTCTATGTCTACAATGCTCTGCACGGAGCTACTTTAGCTAATTGCTCCCACTTTCAATATGTATCCAGATGAAGACTAAGAGTCATCCGGATCAGTGCCAAAACTTGTATCGACGTAACCCTTTTACGACGAACCTTTTGTCACCCCCATAATCGAGAAACATATCCTTATTCCACTAAGGATAATTTTGACCGCTGTCCAGTGATCTACTTCTAGATCACTATTGTACTCCCTTGACAAAATTAGTGTAGGGTATACAATAGGTCTGGTACACAGCATGGCATACTTTATAGAACCTATGACCAAGGCATAGGGAATGACTTTCATTCTCATTCTATTTTCTGCCGTGGTCGGGCTTTGAATCTTACTCAATTTCACACCTTGTAACACAGGCAAGAATTCTTTCTTTGACTATTCCATTTTGAACTACTTCAAAATCTTGTCAAGGTATGTACTCATTGAAAAAAAACTTATCAAGCGTCTTGATCTATCTCTATAGATCTTGATGCTCAATATGTAAGCAGCTTCACCGAGGTTTTCTTTGAAAAAATCCTTTCAAACACTCCTTTATGCCTTGCAGAATAATTCTACATTATTTCCGATCAACAATATGTCATACACATACACTTATCAGAAATGCTGTAGTGCTCCCACACACTTTCTTGTAAATACAGGCTTCATCGCAAGTCTGTCTAAAACTATATGCTTTGATCAACTTATCAAAGCGTATATTCCAACTCCGAGATGCTTGCACCAGTCCATAGATGGATCCCTGGAGCTTGCATATTTTGTTAGCACCTTTAGGATTGACAAAACCTTCTGGTTGCATCATATACAACTCTTCTTTAAATCCATTAAGGAATGTAGTTTTGTTTATCCATTTGCCAGATTTCATAAAAATGCGGCAATTGCTAACATGATTTGGACAGACTTAAGCATCGCTACGAGTGAGAAAATTTCATCGTAGTCAACACCTTGAACTTTGTCAAAAACCTTTTTCGACAAGTCTAGCTTTGTAGATAGTAACACTACCATCAGCGTCCGTCTTCCTCTTGAAGATCCATTTAATCTCAATGGCTTGCCGATCATCGGGCAAGTCAACCAAAGTCCATACTTTGTTCTCATACATGGATCCCATCTCAGATTTCATGGCCTCAAGCAATTTTGCGGAATCTGGGCTCATCATCGCTTCCTCATAGTTTGTAGGTTCGTCATGGTCAAGTAACATGACCTCCAGAACAGGATTACCGTACCACTCTAGTGCGGATCTCACTCTGGTTTACCTACGAGATTCGGTAGTAACTTGATCTGAAGTTACATGATCATCATCATTAGCTTCCTCACTAATTGGTGTAGTAGTCACAAGAACAGATTTCTGTGATGAACTACTTTCCAATAAGGAAGAAGGTACAATTACCTTATCAAGTTTTCTACTTTCCTCCCACTCACTTCTTTCGAGAGAAACTCCTTCTCTAGAAAGGATCCATTCTTAGCAACGAATGTCTTGCCTTCGGATCTGTGATAGAAGGTGTACCCAACAGTCTCCTTTGGGTATCCTATGAAGACATATTTCTCCGATTTGGGTTTGAGCTTATCAGGATGAAACTTTTTCACATAAGCATCACAACCCAAAACTTTAAGAAACGACAACTTTGGTTTCTTGCCAAACCATAATTCAGATTTTGTCGTCTCAAAGGATTTAGATGGTGCCCTTTTTAATGTGAATGCAGCTGTCTCTAATGCATAACCCCAAAACGATAGTGGTAGATCGGTAAGAAACATCATAGATTGTACTATATTCAATAAAGTACGGTTATGACGTTCGGACACACCATTATGCTGTGGTGTTCCAGGTGGCATGAGTTTGTGAAACTATTCCACAATGTTTTAATTAAAGACCAAACTCGTAACTCAAATATTTGTCTCCGTGGTCAGATCGTAGAAACCTTATTTTTCTTGTTACGATGATTTTCCACTTCACTCTGAAATTCTTTGAACTTTTCAAATGTTTCAGACTTATGTTTCATCAAGTAGATATACCCATATCTGCTCAAATCATATGTGAAGGTTAGAAAATAACGATAGCCGCCGCGATCTTCAACACTCATCGGATTGCATACATCAGTATGTATTATTTCCAATAAGTCAGTTGCTCGGTCCATTGTTCTGGAGAACGGAGTCTTAGTCATCTTGCCCATGAGGCATGGTTCGCAAGTACCAAGTGATTCATAATCAAGTGGTTCCAAAAGTCCATCAGTATGGAGTTTCTTCATGCGCTTTACACCGATATGACCTAAACGGCAGTGCCACAAATAAGTTGCACTATCATTATTAACTTTGCATCTTTTGGCTTCAATATTATGAATATGTGTAACACTACGATCGAGATCCAATGAACTATTTTCATTGGGTGTATGACCATCGAAGGTTTTATTCATGTAAACAGAACAACAATTATTCTCTGACTTTAATGAATAACCGTATTGCAATAAGCATGATCAAATCATATTCATGCTCAACGCAAACACCAAATAACACTTATTTAGTTTCAACACTAATCCCGAAAGTATAGGGAGTGTGGGATGATGATCGTATCAATCTTGGAACTACTTCCAACACACATCGTCACCTCACCCTTTACTAGTTTCTGTTTATTCTGCAACTCCCGTTTTGAGTTACTACTCTTTAGAAACTGAACCAGTATCAAATGCCGAGGGGTTGCTATAAACACTAGTAAAGTACACATCAATAACATGTATATCCAATATACCTTTGTTTACCTTGCCATCCTTCTTATCCGCCAAATACTTGGGGCAGTTCCACTTCCATTGACCAGTCCCTTTGCAGTAGAAGCACTTAGTCTCAGGCTTAGGATCAGACTTGGGCTTTTTCACCTGAGCAGCAACTTGCTTGCCGTTCTTCTTGAAGTTCCCCTTCTTCCCTTTGCCCTTTTCTTGAAACTAGTGGTCTTGTCAACCATCAACACTTGATGTTTTTCTTGATTTCTACCTTCGTTGATTTCAGCATCACGAAGAGCTTGGGAGTTGTTTCCGTTATCCCTTGCATATTATAGTTCATCATGAAGTTCTACTAACTTGGTGATGGTGACTAGAGAATTTTGTCAATCACTATCTTATCTGGAAGATTAACTCCCACTTGATTCAAGCGATTGTAGTACCCAGACAATCTGAGCACATGCTCACTAGTTGAGCGATTCTCCTCCATCTTTTAGCTATAGAACTTGTTGGAGACTTCATATCTCTCAACTTGGGTATTTGCTTGAAATATTAAATTCAACTCCTGGAACATCTCATATGGTCCATGATGTTCAAAACGTCTTTGAAGTCTCGATTCTAAGCCATTAAGCATGGTGTACTAAACTATCAAGTAGTCATCATATTGAGCTAGCAAAACGTTCATAACGTCTACATCTGCTCCTGCAATAGGTCTGTCACCTAGCGGTGCATCAAGGACATAATTCTTCTGTGCAGCAATGAGGATAAACCTCAGATCACGGATCCAATCCGCATCATTGCTACTAACATCTTTCAACACAATTTTCTCTAGGAACATATCAAAATAAACACAGGGAAGCAACAACGCGAGCTATTGATCTACAACATAATTTGCAAAATACTACCAGGACTAAGTTCATGATAAATTTAAGTTCAATTAATCATATTACTTCAGAACTCCCACTTAGATAGACATCCCTCTAATCCTCTAAGTGATTACGTGATCCAAATCAACTAAACCATGTCCGATCATCACATGAGATGGAGTAGTTTCATTGGTGAACATCACTATGTTGATCATATCTACTATATGATTCACGCTCGACCTTTCAGTCTCCGTGTTCCGAGGCCATATCTGTATATGCTTGGCTCGTCAAGTATAACCTGAGTATTCCGCGTGTGCAACTGTTTTGCACCCGTTGTATTTGAACGTAGGGCCTATCACACCCGATCATCACGTGGTGTCTCAGCACGAAGAACTTTTGCAACGGTGCATACTCAGGGAGAACACTTCTTGATAATTAGTGAGAGATCATCTTAAAATGCTACCGTCAGTCAAAGCAAGATAAGATGCATAAAAGATAAACATCACATGCAATCAATATAAGTGATATGATATGGCCATCATCATCTTGTGCTTGTGATCTCCATCTTCGAAGCACCGTCGTGATCACCATCGTCACCGGCGCGACACCTTGATCACCATCGTAGCATCGTTGTCGTCTTGCCAATCTTATGCTTCCACGACTATCGCTACCGCTTAGTGATAAAGTAAAGCATTACAGCGCAATTGCATTGCATACAATAAAGCGACAACCATATGGCTCCTGCCAGTTGCCGATAACTTGGTTACAAAACATGATCATCTCATACAATAAAATTTAGCATCATGTCTTGACCATATCACATCACAACATGCCCTGCAAAAACAAGTTAGACGTCCTCTACTTTGTTGTTGCAAGTTTTACGTGGCTGCTACGGGCTTAAGCAAGAACCAATCTTACCTACGCATCAAAACCACAACGATAGTTTGTCAAGTTGGTGCTGTTTTAACCTTCGCAAGGACCGGGCGTAGCCACACTCGGTTCAACTAAAGTTGGAGAAACTGACACCCACCAGCCACCTGTGTGCAAAGCACGTCGGTAGAACAGGTCTTGCGTAAGCGTACGCGTAATGTTGGTCCGGGCCGCTTCATCCAACAATACCGCCGAACCAAAGTATGACATGCTGGTAAGCAGTATGACTTATATCGCCCACAACTCACTTGTGTTCTACTCGTGCATATGACATCTACGCATAAAACCTGGCTCTGATACCACTGTTGGGGAACGTAGTAATTTCAAAAATTTCCTACGCACACGCAAGATCATGGTGATGCATAGCAACGAGAGGGGAGAGTGTGATCTGCGTACCCTTGTAGACCGACAGCGGAAGCGTTAGCACAACGCGGTTGATGTAGTCGTACGTCTACACGGCCCGAACGATCAAGCACCGAAACTACGGCACCTCCGAGTTCTAGCACACGTTCAGCTCGATGACGATGCCCGGACTCCGATCCAGCAAAGTGTCGGGGAAGAGTTCCGTCAGCACGACGGCGTGGTGACGATCTTGATGTTCTACCGTCGTAGGGCTTCGCCTAAGCACCGCTACAATATTATCGAGGATTCTGGTGGAGGGGGGCACCGCACACGGCTAAGAGAACGATCACGAAGATCAACTTGTGTGTCTAGAGGTGCCCCCTGCCCCCATATATAAAGGAGCAAGGGGGAGGAGGCTTGCCCTAGGAGGGGCGCGCCAGGGAGTAGGATTCCTACTCCTAGTTGGAGTAGGTTTCCTCCTTTCCTAGTCCAACTAGGAGAAGGGGGAAAAGGGGGGAAGAGGGGAAGGAAGGGAGAGAGGGGCCGCGCCCCAAACCCCTTGTCCAATTCGGACTGGGCTTGGGAGGGGCGCGCGCCACCTCCTCGTCCTTTCCACTAAGGCCCATTAAGGCCCATTGCTTCTTCCTCGTATTCCCGTAACTCCCCGGTACCTCCGAAAATACCCGAATCACTCGGAACCTTTCCGATGTCCGAATATAGTCGTCCAATATATCGATCTTTACGTCTGGACCATTTTGAGACTCCTCGTCATGTCCCCGATCTCATACGGGACTACGAACTCCTTCAGTACATCAAAACTCATAAACTCATAATATTACTGTCATCGAAACCTTAAGCGTGCGGACCCTACGGGTTCGAGAACAATGTAGACATGACCGAGACACGTCTCCGGTCAATAACCAATAGCGGAACCTGGATGCTCATATTGGCTCCCACATATTCTACGAAGATCTTTATCGTTCAGACCGCATAACAACATACGTTGTTCCCTTTGTCATCGGTATGTTACTTGCCCGAGATTCGATCGTCGGTATCTCAATACCTAGTTCAATCTCGTTACCGGCAAGTCTCTTTACTCGTTTCGTAATACATCATCTCGCAACTAACTCATTAGTTGCAATGCTTGCAAGGCTTATGTGATGTGCATTACCGAGAGGGCCCAGAGATAACCTCTCCGACAAGCGGAGTGACAAATCCTAATCTCGAAATACGCCAACCCAACATGTACCTTTGGAGACACCTGTAGAGCTCCTTTATAATCACCTAGTTACGTTGTGATGTTTGGTAGCACACAAAGAGTTCCTCCGGCAAACGGGAGTTGCATAATCTCATAGTCATAGGAATATGTATAAGTCATGAAGAAAGCAATAGCAACATACTAAACGTTCGAGTGCTAAGCTAAAGGAATGGGTCAAGTCAATCACATCATTCTCCTAATGATGTGATCCCGTTAATCAAATAACAACTCTTTGTCTATGGTTAGGAAACATAACCATCTTTGATTAACGAGCTAGTCAAGTAGAGGCATAGTAGTGACACTCTATTTGTCTATGTATTCACACATGTATTATGTTTCTGGTTAATACAGTTCTAGCATGAATAATAAACATTTATCACGAAATAAGGAAATAAATAATAACTTTATTATTGCCTCTAGGGCATATTTCCTTCACCAAATGCCCCTAAACTTAGCCTTTTTGCTATACATAGATCAAACTCTAGCCTAACCCTAAAAATCCTCCCCCTTGTCCCATCGCGCCGCCGCCACCCACTCACCATCCCCCTCAGGATCTTCCTAGATCCACCTCGTTTTGCCCATCCACCCAACTGGCAGTCTCCACCTCTCCTCGCAATTCACCTCCAGCGATCCAATCCGTGAGGCCGCCGGCAGCAGCAGCTGCACCCTCGCGCGCGAGCTCCTCCCTCCTCACGCCGTTCCTCTCTGACCGTGCCTCCCCGTCCCGTTGTTCCTCGCAGGGAACCATGGCTACCGCCTGGAGCAGCAGCAGCGCCCGAGCGCTCCTCCACTGGCGATCCGCGAACCAGGTTGCTTCCGCACCCCACTTCCTTCCTCTCCCTTCCCTGTCTTTCACCCTCACCTCACATCTCTCCCTCTCTGTGTGCTCGAACAGGAGACCACCATGGCCGCAGCCTCAAGCTCCGTCGCCGTCGTTTCGTGCCGGCCGCTCGCGAAGACCACGACCAGACCTGCCGCCCCGAGCCAAGTTCGCCGCCGCTGCCGCTCCCCTACATCCCGCCTCCGCCTCCCTTGTTTCGGCGAGAACTCGAGGACGAGGAGGAGCCCCTTGCCCCGTCTCGATCACATGGATCTGAACGCCCAGCGCCGCTCGCCGTCGTCCGCCAAGATTCTGCGCCCCGCCGAGCTCCCTGCCGCGTCGGAGTCCCGCCGTTTTCCCTTCCCTGCATCGCTGCCAAGGCCTCATCGCCGGAGTCCTGCACGTCGTCGTGCCTGTTGACCGGTCCTGCTGCTGCGTTCCTGCACGTTGACCACGCACGCCCCTGCATCATCGCTTGGACCTCCTCTGTTCCGGCCCAGCGCGCCGCTAGGGCAGGCCAAGGCCCAGCTCCCTCTTCGCCCCAGCCACGCACAGGCCTCAAGGCCCAATGTGAGCAGCACCCTGGCTTTTCATCTATTGGGCTAGCCGGATTCGGCCTGATATCTATTTTTTTTAGTTATGCGATTTAGTTATTATTCCAGAGAACGACAGTTTTGCAGTTTAGTCCCTAGAGTTCATGCATTTAATAACTAATTAACCGTGCATCGGATTAAAACAATTTATATATGAAATATGCTTAGTTTTTCATCTAGTTTCTTAATATGCCACTTTCATCTACGTTTAAAATGTTTAAATGCTGTTTGATTAAATTTACCCCTATGCCATGCTAAAATGATTTATTTCATAACTAAATAACCGTAGCTCCAAATTTAATAAACTTTATATGTAAATGGGGTAGAATTTTGCCTAGTTTAACATGGTGGCTTTACTTTGCATGTTTAATAACTCTAAAATTATGTTTAGGGCAGAACAACAGCAAATCTAAAATATGCATATGGGGATTTACCGGAATTTGTTGTTTGTTGTTTTTGGCCTCATTTAAACTTGCCTAGATAGGTAGTTTTCATTTTCTTCACCTCTTGCCATGTTAATCAACATTTAATGTTGCTGGGTACATAAACGAGAGAGAACTAAATAATTGATGTGGTGTTCCGTCAATATGCAACTCATTGCATATTGAGCTCCACTTAACTTGTAGTTTTGTTTGTGCCCTTTGCCATGCCATGCATATTTAAACCGTACATGCATCATACTTGTTTGCGCATCGTGCCATGCTTATGTGATGGTTGTTTTACTATGTTGTTTGCTCCTTTCCGGTGTTGCTTCTTCAGGTTGGTTCCGATAATGTCGCGTTTGTGAGTATTCGTTCGTCTATGTCCGTTTGTCTTCTTCATGGAATCGTTCTTCTTCCTTGCGGGATCTCAGGCAAGATGACCATACCCTCGAAATCACTTCTATCTTTGCTTGCTTAGTTGCTCGCTCTTTTGCTATGCCTATGCTGCGATACCTACCACTTGCTTATCATGCCTCCCATATTGTTGAACCAAGCCTCTAACCCACCTTGTCCTAGCAAACCGTTGTTTGGCTATGTTATCGTGTTGCTCAGCCCCTCTTATAGCTTTGCTAGTTGCAGGTGAAGATTGAAGTTTGTTCCTTGTTGGAACATGGAGATGTTGTTCCTTGTTGGAACATGTTTACTTGTTGGGATATCACAATATCTCTTATTTAATTAATGCATCTATATACTTGGTAAACGGTGGAAGGCTCGGCCTTATGCCTGGTGTTTTGTTCCACTCTTGCCGCCCTAGTTTCTGTCATATCGGTGTTATGTTACTTGTAACGCCCTCGATGCGGCTATATTTCCCACGTGTCGAAGCACGACTTAGAGGCATAACCGCATTGAAAGCAATGTCGCAAGTGAGGTAATCTTCACACAACCCATGTAATACATAAGGGAAAGAGATACATAGTTGGCTAACAATCGCCACTTCACACAATTACATGATTAAAGCATTACATCAACCAAATACACTCAAGGTCCGACTATGGAACCAAAATAAAAGAAGACTACCCCAAATGCTACACAGATCCCCGATCGTCCCGACTAGGCTCCACTACTGATCAACTGGAAACGGAACAACACAAAGGACAAGATCTTCATCGAGCTCCTCCTGAGCTTGGTTGCGTCATATGCACGGACTCATCGGCACCTGCAAGATGGTTTTGGAAGTATCTGTGAGTCACGGGGACTCAGCAATCTCACACCCTCGCGATCAAGACTATTTAAGATTATGGGTAAGGTAAAGGTATGAGGTGGAGCTACTGCAAGCGACTAGCATATTTGGTGGCTAACAACGCAAATGAGAGCGAGAAGAGAAGGCAAAAGCACGATCGAGAATCTATGATCAAGAAGTGATCCTAGAACAACCTACGTCAAACATAACTCCAACACCGTGTTCACTTCCCGGACTCCGCCGGAAAGAGACCATCACGGTTACACACGCGATAGATGTATTTTAATTAAGGTCAACTTCAGGTTTTCTACAACCGGACGTTAACAAATTCCCATCTGCCCATAACCGGGGGCACGGCTTTCGAAAGTTCAAATCCTTGCAGGGGAGTCCCAACTTAGCCCATGACAAGCTCTCATGGTCAACGAAGGATATACCTTCTCCCGAGACATTCCGATCAGACTCGGTATCCCGGTTCTACAAGACATTTCAACAAGTTAAAACAAATCCAGCAACACCACCCAGATGTGCCGACAAATCCCGATAGGAGCTACACATATCTCGTTCTCAGGGCACACCGGATGAGCAAGATGTCGGGTAGGCCAGCCCAGAGTTGCCCCTGGTAGCCCCGAACATCGCTCGGTTGGACCAACACTCAGAGGAGCACTGGCCCGGGGGGGGGGGGTTAAAATAAAGATGACCCTTGAGTCTGCGAAACCCAAGGGAAAAACGGCTAGGTGGCAAATGGTAAAACCAATGTTGGGCATTGCTGGAGGAGTTTTATTCAAGGCAAACTGTCAAGGGGTTCCCATTATCACCCAACCGCATAAGGAACGCAAAATCCGGGAACATAACACCGATATGACGGAAACTAGGGCGGCAAGAGTGGAACAAAACACTAGGTGAGAGGCCGAGCCTTCCACCCTTTACCAAGTATATATATGCATTAATTAAATAAGAGATATTGTGATATCCCAACAAGTAAACATGTTCCAACAAGGAACAACATCTCCATGTTCCAACAAGGAACAAACTTCATCTTCACCTGCAACTAACAACGCTATAAGAGGGGTTGAGCAAAGCGGTAACATAGCCAATCAATGGTTTGCTAGGACCAGGTGGGTTAGAAGCTTGGTTCAACAATATGGGAGGCATGATAAGCAAGTGGTAGGTATCGCAGCATAGGCATAGCAAAAGAGCGAGCAACTAGCAAGCAAAGATAGAAGTGATTTCGAGGGTATGGTCATCTTGCCTGAGATCCCGCAAGGAAGAAGAACGATTCCATGAAGAAGACAAACGGACGTAGTCGAACAGATCCTCACAACACGACGTTATCGGAACTAACCCGAAGAAGCAACACCGGAAAGAAGCAAACAACATAGTGAATAAACATCACGTAAGCATGGCACGATGCGCAAACAAGTATGATGCATGTCCGGTTTAATGAAGCATGACGTGTCAAAGTGCACAAGCAATCCTACAAATTAAGTGCAGCTCAATATGCAACGAGTTGCATATTGACGGAACACCACATCAATTATTTAGTTCTCTCTCGTTTAGGTACCCAACAATATTAAATGTTGTTAAACATGGCAAGAGATGAGGCATAATAAAACTACACCATCTAAACAATTTAAATGGGGCCGGATATAACAAATAACGAATCCGGTAAATCCCCATATGCATTTAGCAATTTGGTGCAACAACAATTTTAAACATTTTCGATGTTATTATCATGATGCGAATGACATGAGCAAGTTTTATGCAGAACTTATGAAAATGTTGGCATGTTATAATATATGGGGCATTTTGTCATCGTGGTGGAAAGAAAGGGTGCCACGGTGATGAATCCGAAAATGATGCCATGACAACATATCGGTTCCGGTAGCTCACAGGGATACCGGTGCAAAAGGAAGTGGGAGTGAGTGTGTCATGCAAGATGATGGGGTGATCCCGGTTGCCGGGTTCCCACGGGTGGACACGGCATGGCAACGAGGAACTCGCAAAGAACAACTCGGACACGGAGCAACACACGGTTCAACTCATACATCGCAAGCATTCGGTCCATGGGCAGTCGTCTCGGGGTTATACCTTCGAAGCATGCGTTTCGGGTGGAACGAGTTCGTAGTGGAAGTAGTCGTTCATGGGTCTTCGAGGTAAGTAGTGGATCACGCGACGGTAGTCGAAGTAGTCGTCCTATCGTTCATCGGCGATCATCGGAGCGGTAGTGGAAGTAGAGGCTCACGGCGTCTTGTTGAAAACCACGGCGGCGGTAGTCGTACACAATCATAGATGTTCAGGGTCGTCGGGGTACTTGTCGGTCGGGCCTTGACGGTCTCGTTTTTACGACGGTAGTCATGCTAGTCGGCGGTAGTGAAACTTGACGGTCCGAGGGCTCCGGGCATCGTGGTACTTGGCGCAACACCGTGTAGTCGTACATTTGAAGAGGAACTTGGCCATCCGAAGGTGTACTTGGCGAACAACGGTCATCGTGGTACTCGTCGGTCACTAAGTCGTTCTCGTAGGTCTTGGCGTTTCGTTCGGTACTCGTTCGAGCATCCGTTTGGTCTTGTCGGTGGTGTACTTGGCGAAATTCCACGGAGCCGGTCTTGCATCCCTGGATTCAGTGGCCTTGGCAATGACAACAAAAAGGCAGCAGGGAAGCAACACGTAGACAACGCAGGTGATAGGTAGCTCGGCAAGAGGCGGCAGGGCAGAGAAGCATCGGACGGCGAGGGACAAGAAGCTCCTGCAGGGCCGGTCTGGCGGCAGGGGAGGACCCGGCGAAGCGCAGCCTGATCCGGTGGCGGCGGCTTTGGCCCGAACGGAGGAAGAGGGAGGCGAGGGCGCGATGATGGAGGGCGGCGGCACTGGCAGGTCGGGTCGCCGACGCGGGCGCCATGGCCGGAGACGGGGAGGCAGCGGCGAGGTATTGCGGCATCCATGGCGGGGCAAGGCAGGAACACGAGAGTAGGAGGCTGCTGGAGGCGGCGCTTGGTGGCGGTGGAGCCGAGGAGGAGGTCCGGTGACGACCGGTGTTGTTGCTCCGGCGAGCTCCAGCCAAAATTGGGACGAGTGGTGCGGGGCCTTGCTCGAAGGAGTGGAGGGGCTCGGCGTGAGCGAGAGAGAGGGAGGCGCAGGTGGTTCGGACACGGGAGCGAGAGGTGGGGAGATCGAGCGAATGGAGAGGGAGAAGGAGTCGGGTGTGAGCGATCCTCTCCTGGCGGTGCAAGCAGGAAACGAAGGGGGGATAGAGGATCGTCCAGAGGGTGTGGGCTAGGGTTAGGTGTAGGTGGGATGGCTGGGCCTTGGAGGGGCAAATGGGCCTGCGCTGGAGGTTGGGCCGGCCTGTGCTATCTCTCTTCTCTCTCTCCCTCATATTTCCTTTAACAGAAAAGAATTGGAGAGACGAAAAGAAAGAGAGGGATAGGGAAAGAATTAGTGCACGCAAATAATATTCCTGGACTCGCAAAAATGCGCTGGTTCCAAGAAAAATAGGAGAGGCATGATCACAAGGATTTAATTCAAAATCATTTGAATTTAATTCAAATGGTTTGAACACGGGCTAGGAATTAGAGGTATCCAAAAATGTTGAGGTTTTAGGAGGAGCCTCGAGAAAAGAGATGAGATATATTAGCAAGGTTTGAAGGTCAAAATCGAAGAGGAATAGACATGGGAATTATTTTGCACGTGTGTTACGATGATTCCAAATTAATGGAATATTTATAATAACTCCCTAAATATTAGGAGGATAAAGTTATAAAGAGAAGTCACTCTTCCCTCGATTTAAATGGATCAAAGATCCACACAAATTATTTAGTTGAGATGCAAAAGATTTATGACATGATGCAATGCACACGATGCAAAGATATGAAATGCATGACACGCAAGCAAATGACGGGGCAACAACAGTGAATAACTGGATGACACCTGGCACATCGGTCTCGGGGTGTCACAACACTCCACCACTACGAGAGGATCTCGTCCCGAGATCTAGGATGGCACCGGAGAAAAACGGAAGAGGAAGAGAAAAGGTAAAACTAAGTTGCTTCTTTGACAAACGAGTGAGACCAAAGAACCTTGAAAAGGTTAAGCCATTTCGAGAAAAGAATACAACGGAGATGACGAAGCTGAAAACACTTCGTTAGAAAAGAGGAACAAGGGAGAACAACTTCGGGCAGCACTCCGATTGAAAAGAAAAGGAATTGAATAAGAACTTGGAAAGAGGGCACGACACTCCGGTTAAATGGATAAGCACGAAAGACCACGATTCTCACAATTCGAGATGATGAGAGAAAAGAGAAACATCACAATGCCTCCGGATGAAGGAATCGAAGGTAGATCATTGGAATTAAATTATGGAGAATAAACTGATAATTCTTCCCACAGATGAATTTGAAAGAAAACATCCTTACGAATAAGGCTTGAACGGAGTTGTTAAAAAATCAACAACGAAAAGAATAAGCTTGATATGGTCTTATGGAATACATCTAAAATTATGAGGTGACAACCCGCCACTCACGGGAAAAGAATTGGATTGGTATGAACAAGGAGACGAGAAAGCTATTACACCAGGAGGATAGATGAAGAACTTGGGTCATTTATGAGCACCATAAATAGCAACAGTCCTTAGGAAAGGATTTAGGTGAAACATGACACAAGATAACTCCAACGAAAAGGTTGATGGATTTAAAATACCTCATTCTTAACAACATGTGAATCATGAAACATGAGCTCATGTTATCAAGAATGACATAATATCACCTCCAATAATATGGTAGAAAGAATTGCACTCCGGATTACACGAAGAAGAATACTTGAGTTCCTTAGAAAAGAATGTTGATGAACACTTCGAGAAGGAAATTAAATCCTTGATGAAACCATCATGTAGAACCTCCGGTAATAAAAGGATGATCAAACAAAAGGAAAGAGAAATTGAAAACTTCGAGAAGGAATTACATTATGCTTATCCTTCACCAATCAAATTGATGAAATACAATGGGTTTGGCATACTACTTATTCTCTTTGAAAAGGATTAAGATAGATATAGTGTCAACTTGAGAAAGTCTTCAACGAACCACCGGTAGGATTGAAACGACGAATGAATTAATATGATAAACGAAGGAAGAGGAACTCTTGAACGAACCATCTTAAGAATTGAAAATGAACGAAGAGAAGATTAAGAAACACCGGGAAAAATTAGCAAATGAATGAAGATGCTTGAGAGAAATTATATATGAGAGAACGAAGAGATCATGCACTGATTAGAGGATATTTGATCGATGCACCGGTAAAATTTAGAGAAAGAGAGCTGAAAGCTGAGAAATGAATAATATTTGAAAAGATGGCCTTCGGGGAAAAGAAATGAAAAAAAACAACTCATGAAATGCTCCAGATGGGTGAAAAGAATTCTCACATCGAAAACAATTACGAGAGGATGGCAACAAGCTAGAATCACGAATCTTGAAGAGAAATGGAGCAAGGTATGGAGGAAAAATCTTCTTCGGTCTTAAAATCCGAGAATGATGATGAGAAACAACACGATGAATCGTTGAGATACTCCGGAATAAGAAGAATAGAAAAGTTGAACCAGCGATGAAAAGAATTTGAAAGATCTTGGAGAAATACATATGACTGATGATGAGTCATTCTTACGTCAAACTTGGAGAATACTCCGGGGAAAATGAGAAGAGTCAGGTAAGATCCTGGAAAAAGACCTGTCGGTTAGGGGCCACTGAAAGAAACACCGTTGAAAAGGTCGATTCGAAGATAGATTGCATCGGTTGAATTAAAAGACTTGAATGAGAGAACATCCTCGAAAGATCTTGAACGGATGCAGAGTGGAAACATGAGTCTTCGAGATATCTTTAGCTCTCCGGAACAATAGAATAGCGAGAAATGAATTATTATGAGGTGCACCGGTATGGAGAAACATTTGAAACGAGGAAAAATATATGGTCAACAAAGCTAGATTTGGTTCCACCGGAGAACAAAAAGAATGAATAATGATGAACTTGAAGCTCCGTTAGAATCTTCATGAGAATCGCCGGGTAAGAACATGAAGGAAAAGAATGGAGAGACTTCCATCAATAAAATGATACTTGATTGGGAAATCTTAGTCCTTGAAAAAAAAAGGGGGGGGGGGGGGGGAAAAACAAAGACGACATAGAACGGATGAAATGAACACCGTTGAGAAAGCTGAGATTGAATCTTGCGGATGTTGAAAATGAGCGGATCCACTTGCTGGTAGAGAAGAAATTTAGATGACAATCTCAATGATCACGAAGGATTTGTATTCACATAAGAACATGAGAACACCATTTAGAGAAGGTATGGAATCAACATTTGACTTCGAAGCAACTCGAATACCACACTCAAAACAAAACAAGAATTGCCTTGCAGAATAAACCGGAACAACCATATGATAGAGATTTCGTCCGAAGTTTTCGTGGTGGGGCCTACACGGGCTCAATCGTACAGCACCATCATGTACAAGGCAGTGCACATGACATACGAAGCGTCCCCGAGTCGGCATAGCCAAGGACTCTTTAAGACACAACGAGACCACTGTAAAACCAACCGTGCATAGGAGGACCACTAGACGTCGAACCCCAATTTCATATCATGCATCTGTCGGAAAGATATCCTAAAAGCTACTTGAATTCCCACTTATGAAACTCCTGAACCATTCCGGTTATGCAATCAGGTGTTGGGGATATAGGGGAAGCATAATATCTCACCCAAATCTAGCAAATCCTACATCCAGCTGTATCCATCCTTCAACACATAACCGAGAAAAACTTCGGAAACCATCTACCTCAACCTTCGAAAAGCATCCGTTATACAAGTTATGGCAATACTCCCGAACTCCCGCCCCAGTACTGGGTGGCGTCGAGGTTATCTCACCAACAACTGCATAAAAGAGATTTTCGATGTCGGCGAAACTAAACTCAGGTATTCCAGAACTGCAATGATAAAATTGTGAGGACAACACCTCGGAGCGAAACTCCCCGGGACACTGCCACAACCCCTAAATGACAGGAGGCACCAAGAACAATGTTCTCGTCACAAATCGATCGGAACGATTCCAAGATACCCTCGTGATCCTAAAAAAATTTAGTGAAATTTGAGAAGAGAAGAGTCAAAACTCTACGTCAGGATGCCTTACCAAAGCGATGAAGGGACTGGGGAGTAAAAAGAATTCCTAAACTCTCTGATATATAATTCCTACATGACTCAAAACATTTTTCTAGACTCAACAACGGCTGCTAAAAACGATCAA
Source organism: Triticum urartu (assembly GCF_003073215.2). Lineage (NCBI taxonomy): Eukaryota > Viridiplantae > Streptophyta > Magnoliopsida > Poales > Poaceae > Triticum > Triticum urartu. The sequence continues at coordinate 39,637,878 of NC_053026.1, forward strand.
GCAGTGGGGGCTCCTAAGGTCGGGGAAGGCTCTGAATACCAACTTGTAACGCCCTCGATGCGGCTATATCTCCCACGTGTCGAAGCACGACTTAGAGGCATAACCGCATTGAAAGCAATGTCGCAAGTGAGGTAATCTTCACACAACCCATGTAATACATAAGGGAAAGAGATACATAGTTGGCTTACAATCGCCACTTCACCCAATTACATGATTAAAGCATTACATCAACCAAATACACTCAAGGTCCGACTACGGAACCAAAATAAAAGAAGACTACCCCAAATGCTACACAGATCCCCGATCGTCCCGACTGGGCTCCACTACTGATCAACTGGAAACGGAACAACACAAAGGACAAGATCTTCATCGAGCTCCTCTTGAGCTTGGTTGCGTCATATGCACGGACTCATCGGCACCTGCAAGCTGGTTTTGGAAGTATCTGTGAGTCACGGGGATTCAGCAATCTCACACCCTCGCGATCAAGACTATTTAAGCTTATGGGTAAGGTAAAGGTATGAGGTGGAGCTGCTGCAAGAGACTAGCATATTTGGTGGCTAACAACGCAAATGAGAGCGAGAAGAGAAGGCAAAAGCACGGTCGAGAATCTATGATCAAGAAGTGATCCTAGAACAACCTACGTCAAACATAACTCCAACACCGTGTTCACTTCCTGGACTCCACCGGAAAGAGACCATCACGGTTACACACGCGGTAGATGTATTTTAATTAAGGTCAACTTCAGGTTTTCTACAACCGGACGTTAACAAATTCCCATCTGCCCATAACCGGGGGCACGGCTTTCAAAAGTTCAAATCCCTGCAGGGGAGTCCCAACTTAGCCCATGACAAGCTCTCATGGTCAACGAAGGATATACCTTCTCCCGAGACATTCCGATCAGACTCGGTATCCCGGTTCTACAAGACATTTCGACAAGTTAAAACAAATCCAGCAACACCACCCAGATGTGCTGACAAATCTCGATAGGAGCTGCGCATATCTCGTTCTCAGGGCACACCAGATGAGCAAGACGTCGGGTAGGCCAGCCCAGAGTTTCCCCTGGTAGCCCCGGACATCGCTCGGTTGGACCAACACTCAGAGGAGCACTGGCCCGGGGCGGTTAAAATAAAGATGACCCTTCAGTCCATGAAACCCAAGGGAAAAAAGGCTAGGTGGCAAATGGTAAAACCAATGTTGGGCATTGCTGGAGGAGTTTTATTCAAGGCGAACTGTCAAGGGGTTCCCATTATCACCCAACCGCGTAAGGAACGCAAAATCCGGGAACATAACACCGATATGACAGAAACTAGGGCGGCAAGAGTGGAACAAAACACTAGGCGAGAGGCCGAGCCTTCCACCCTTTACCAAGTATATAGATGCATTAATTAAATAAGAGATATTGTGATATCCCAACAAGTAAACATGTTCCAACAAGGAACAACATGTCCATGTTCCAACAAGGAACAAACTTCATCTTCATCTACAACTAACAACGCTATAAGAGGGGTTGAGCAAAGCGGTAACATAGCCAATCAATGGTTTGCTAGGACCAGGTGGTTTAGAGGCTTGGTTCAACAATATGGGAGGCATGATAAGCAAGTGGTAGGTATCGCAGCATAGGCATAGCAAAAGAGCGAGCAACTAGCAAGCAAAGATAGAAGTGATTTCGAGGGTATGGTCATCTTGCCTGAGATCCCGCAAGGAAGAAGAACGAGTCCATGAAGAAGACAAACGGACGTAGTCGAACAGATCCTCACAACACGACGTTATCGAAACTAACCCGAAGAAGCAACACCGGAAAGAAGCAAACAACATAGTGAACAAACATCACATAAGCATGGCATGATGCGCAAACAAGTATGATGCATGTCCGGTTTAATGAAGCATGACATGTCAAAGTGCACAAGAAATCCTACAAATTAAGTGGAGCCCAATATGCAACGAGTTGCATATTGACGGAACACCACATCAATTATTTAGTTCTCTCTCGTTTAGGTACCCAACAATATTAAATGTTGTTAAACATGGCAAGAGATGAGGCATAACAAAACTACACCATCTAAACAATTTAAATGGGGCCGGATATAACAAATAACGAATCCGGTAAATCCCCATATGCATTTAGCAATTTGGTGCAACAACAATTTTAAACATTTTCGATGTTATTATCATGATGCGAATGACATGAGCAAGTTTTATGCAGAATTTATGAAAATGTTGGCATGTTATAATATATGGGGCATTTTGTCATCGTGGTGGAAAGAAAGGGTGCCACGGTGATTGTCGGTGTCAAAACCGGCGGATCTCGGGTAGGGGGTCCCGAACTGTGCGTCTAGGCCGGATAGTAACAGGAGGCAAGGAACACAATGTTTTACCCAGGTTCGGGCCCTCTTGATGGAGGTAAAACCCTACGTCCTGCTTGATTAATATTGATGATATGGGTAGTACAAGAGTAGATCTACCACGAGATCAAGGAGGCTAAACCCTAGAAGCTAGCCTATGGTATGATTGTTGTATGATGAAGTTGTCCTACGGACTAAAACCCTCCGGTTTATATAGACACCGGAGAGGGTTAGGGTTACACAAGGTCGGTTACAATGGTAGGAGATCTTGAATATCCGCATCGCCAAGCTTGCCTTCCACGCCAAGGAAAGTCCCATCCAGACACGGGACGAAGTCTTCAATCTTGTATCTTCATAGTCCTGGAGTCCGGCCGAAGGTATACTCCGGCTACCCGAACACCCCCTAATCCAGGACTCCCTTAGTAGCCCCTGAACCAGGCTTTAATGAGGACGAGTCCGGCGCGTAGATTGTCTTCGGCATTGCAAGGTGGGTTCCTCCTCCAAATTCTTCATAAAAGTTTGTAAACACCAAGAGTAGTGTTCGGCTCTGCAAAATAAGTTTCCACGTATTGCCACAGAGAGAATAATATTAACACAAATCTAATCTGCTGACGTATTCCGCAGTGTGACATCACACTACGGCCAAGCCTTTAATCGAATCGTTGTCACTTTTCCACCTCAGCGTGTTTTGCGAGGCGGTTTCCTTGGCACGTCTTGTCAAAGCAGAGATCGTGTCCCCCATTTACAGGATTCTCATCAATACGGACGTGGGTAACCCAACCGCGCCATTTATCACGGCGCTTGGGAGGCAAGCGAGTTTTACTAGGCTGGTGGGGACACATAGTCGCATCCGCCCATATAAGTGGATAAGGATCCACCTTTTTACCTACGCCTTCTTCCTCCTTTGCCTATCCATCTTCTGCGCACCCGAGCTCCAGCGCCAAGCCCGCACTTCCTACCTCAACCTTCTCCAACAATGTCCGGAGCAGGAGGCAGGTGGATGGTCTCCTCCGTCATGGAGGGCCATGTCAAAAAGCTAAGGAAGGCCGGATACCTGTCCAAAGACATCGCGCACCGGCTTCTTGAGGAGGGGCAGCTTCTCCCCACCCCAAGGCCCCATGAGAGGGTAGTATTTCTTCCCCACTTCCTCCGCGGACTGGGTTTTCCTCTCCACCCATTTGTCCGCGGGCTCATGTTCTACTATGGCCTAGATTTCCACGATCTGGCCCCGAACTTCATCCTCAATATCTCGGCGTTTATCGTCGTGTGCGAGGCTTTCCTCTGCATCCGTACCCATTTCGGCCACGGGCTCAATACCTTCAACGTCAAGCCAAAGGTGGTGCGCGGACACCAGGCGGAGTGCGGAGGCGCCATGGCGGGCAAAATAGCCAACGCCCTATGGCTCGAGGGCTCCTTTGTGGAGACCTTGAAGGGGTGGTAGTCAGGGTGGTTTTACATCACCGAGCCACGGGATCCGAAGCAGATCGCAGCCCCTGAATTCCGATCCGGACCCCCTACGCGGCTCACGTCCTGGAAGGAGACGGGCTTGTCGTGGGGCGATGAAGAAGAGGTGACCAGACTGCAAAAATGCATCCAGTCCCTCGTGAACAAGCAGCTCAAGCTTGTCAACGTAGTCCAGGTCATGCTCGTCCGCCGGATCCTTTCGTGTCAAGAACGAGACTTCAATTTGTGGGAGTTCAACCGGCGCAGCACCGAACTCTGAGCAGGCTCTTCGACACGACGTACGAAGATGTCTGGAGGGGGCTAACCAAAGGCGCCGAGGCTCCCACATCCGCCTCTGAAGAACGCGGATTTAGCTCGCAGCGTCCTGCTGGCGAGGTAAAATATTTTCATCTTTTACAGGATGTTAAGTTTTCTTCATAGTTTGAATCTATGCGGGATCTAAACTCCCTCACCTTTGACAGGATTGGCGGGCGAAGTCCGGACTGATTAACTGTCCGGCTCCCTTGCCCGAAGACCCAGCCCCTGCTCTCCTAGTGAAGCTGCTAGTTCCGGCACCTTATGTGGCGCCGGAGAAGAAGGCCAAGAAGAAGAAGGCCACGAGGACTCGAAAGAGTTCCCGGCATATGGTGGTGTCGGACTCGTCGTCCGACGAGTCAGAGACGCACTCCTCCCGTGAAGACGAGGAGGAGGAAGAAGAGACCTCTCCCCCTCCAGTGGGGTGAGGAAAGAAGAGGAAGGCCGCCCCAGTAGGGGAGGCCGAAGGGTCCAAGAAGAGGAAAACCCCTCCGCCGGACTACGCCCCCGACGCCGATGAGGACGAAGAGGAGTGGCCGGACAGGGCCAAGCGTCCGGCGAAATCGTAAGTGTTCGGATACCAGAGTAACTCATGATATTCCTTTTGTTGCGCAGCTTTCCCTAATGTCAAATATAATCATGCAGCCCGCCCAAGGACGGGCTCGACGAGTCGTCGAGCGGCTCCCTGGATTCATCAGACGTGAATTCAGTTCTGCCCACTGCCTCCCTCTGTGCTGCGGATGACGCCGAAGTGGCGTCGCGACAAGCTCCAGGGCAAGAGGAGGTGGTCCAGGAGGAACCGCGAGGCGACCTCCCGGACTCCAGGAGTAAAGGGGACCAGACCCCCCAGGGCTCCAAGTCCGGCTTTAAGCCGGACACCGTGCCGGAATCATCAACGGTTCCGGACCGCGGCAGGCGAACTCCTGCCAAGAGGAGCAAGCCTATTGAGCCGGCGTCCTCCGTCCAACCGGAGGTGCCGGACAATCTGCTGGAGGTGCTTAAGGGCGCCTCCATCGACGAGGAGCACCGTACCATCATGAGTATGGTGGTCCAGAAGGTTCGGTCTGCCAAAAGCGAACTGACTAAAGCTTGTGCTAGCCTTCTAACAGGCTTTGAGGTAAGTAAAAAAATATGTAAAAATATTACCGCATAGACAGTAGCCCCTGATGCTCTATTTGGCGTTCGTAAAGAAAAGCCGAATAGAGGATCTATTAAATATCACAGGAGTCTAACTAAAAAGGAGTCAATATACGTATGCAGGCTTCACTGCTGGCCACCGCCGCACTGACTGCGGAGGTGGGTGCCCTGAAGCAGGGCCTCGAGCGGACCGAGCAAGAGCTCGGCCTTGCCAAACGGCAGCTCGAGGAGAAAGAAGGTAAGAGATACCTTATAGAAAAAATGCCTATAAGAAGACGCAAATGCAAAAAATGACAGGAGTACACTGCTTATTGTAGGGGCCACAACTGAGGTGGCGACCCTCAAGCAGGCGCTGTCTGAGGCCGAGAAGAAAACGGCCACGGAGCGCACCGAGAGGGAGAAATTTGAGGCGCAGGTCGGCAAGGTGCAGCAAGAGCTTTAGGATCTCATGAAAAAACATGAGAGTTTGGAGCTCGACTCGAAGACGCGAGCGTCCGAGCTTGCTGCGGACCTTAAAACTGCCCAATCTGCCAAGGCCGAAGCCCAGAAGGCCCTCCAGGAATTGGATGCGGTGAAAAAGATAGCGGCGGGTAAGGCATTCTCTATGCAAAGCAGACATATAAAAGTAAACTACTTGTTACTTACCCGAATCCGGAGCTCTCTAGGGGCATTCGCAGATCTTCCCCGTAGCGTATCCGATGCCGCCGTATTCTACCGAGCCGAGGAAGGCAGCTCGACGGAGAAGGTGTTCTGGTCTCAGTACGCTGAGGCCGGACACCCTGTGCCCTTGAGCGACAAGCTGAAGCAGCTGGTCGAGCTCCACAAGGCAGCCGAACAAGCCCAGAAGGGCTTCATAATTCGGCTGTGGCCTGGAGAGGCCCTGCCTGGGAGCTACTTCGGACTGGTGCGGCGGCTGGTGGAGGTTTGTCCAAGGCTCGAGGTCATCAAGCGCTCCGTCTGCATCGAAGGTGCTCGTAGGGCCCTTGCCCATGCAAAGGTGCACTAGGGTAAGCTGGACGGTGAGAAGCTTGTGAGGGACGGGCCGCCGCCGGGGAAGGAGCATTGCAAGCCCGAGAACTATTACAAGGATGTTCTGGCTGGTGCCCGCCTTATGGCGGATGAATGTACCAAGGATGTAATTTTTAAATGAACTCGCTCGTGTTATCCTGTGCGCTGAAAACTTGTTCATATGCGCTAAGCAATGCTTGTTGAATTTAAAATATTACTTTCTGTGCGGCCGTTTATCGAAAAATTGAGAGATGGCCAGTCGTCGGCTTCTGCCCCCATTCCACTAGTGCTGGGGTGTTCGGGATAAACCTGAGCGCTCTTTTTCCCATGATTGGGTCCGTCGAGGGAGGCGCTCAGCACAACGAACAAGGCAATCGGACTATAATGCTTGAACACTCTCACTTAGCCATAGAACTCTTTAATTTTAAATTTCGGCGAAGCCCCTAGTATTTAGAAGACCGAGTTCGGGGCGCTATCCACGCCTTGGCCGGACAAAGCCGGTTCCTCGCTCGAAGCGGCATAAGTCTTTAAGGACTCGAAAAACCTCTCGAACAGCGACCGGTCTCTCGCCACATCATGATAGTCAGTTTTAGCTTTCTCTACTGAGGTGCTCAGCCCAGCTCAATTGGGGCACAGTCGCAGTAGTTCTCCTAGTGCTACCTTAGCCAATATAGCGGAACGTAAGGCACCAAAACATAGGAGCCGGGAAAACCCAACTATTGACCCAAATCATGATTCGGAGCCGATGCATATAGTGCTATAAGTTCGGGGTGCCGCACTTGTGAAAGTGTACGGACTTCTCACGCCATATTGATGGGTACTGAAGCCCCTGGCGTATTTTTGCCGTACCACAGTGTACAGATGCAACATGTTATTAATAAACATATATATAAAAAAGAGGATAATGCAAAAAATAGACAAAAAGCTATGCATTGTTTATAGAAAGGCTGCTATGAAAGCGGAACGATACAAATAGTGCGATAAGCAAAAGAAATTGGACTATTTAACATGTCCTGGCCAGGGGCAGGCCGCGGAATTGTATTAAAAAACAGGTATACTGCTCGCAATAGAGACCACCTGGGAGTTCCATAATGCGGCGTGGCTTGTCTGCTTTCCTGGATCTTGCATCGTTTGTGCGGCAGTTGAATTGCCGAACGGGTCATCCAAAGTATGGAGTCCTGAGAGTAAGAGAAAAAAAGGAATCCGGCAGCCCCTGGTGTGGTTTAAGCCGTATTTCGGGCGTGCCGTGATAGTGCCCCTTCCCCTGTGCCCATGGTATTTCAAGAGTGTAGTTATGTACGCGAAGCACTGGTTTTGCTATATCGCGAGGGCTAGGGTTGGGGCCGCATTGCTACGCTAGCTCAGAACGTGACAGGCGTTCTTGTGGTAGGGTACTCCGGGCGCGCTTGACAGTGTTCGGCTTTTTGAAGGCCGAACTGGAGAACTCCCTAGAGAGGCCGCTTTGTACTTCTGCTGCGAGCGCTGCCGTGTGCTCCTCCGTTCGGAGGGAGCGTTCAGTGTTCCCATTGACTGTGATTACTCCTCTAGGGCCTGGCATCTTGAGCTTGAGGTATGCATAGTGTGGTACCGCATTGAATTTTGCGAATGCACTTCGCCCGAGCAGTGCGTGATAGCCACTACAGAACGGGACTATGTCGAAGATTAACTCCTCGCTTCGGAAGTTATCCGGAGATCCGAAGACCACTTCCAGTGTGACTAAGTCTGTACAGTTGGCTTCTACACCTGGTATGACGCCTTTAAAGGTTGTTTTGGTGGGCTTGATCCTCGAGGGATCTATGCCCATTTTTCGCACTGTATCCTGGTAAAGCAGGTTCAGGCTGCTGCCGCCGTCCATGAGGACTCTTGTGGATGAAATCTGTCAATGATTGGGTCTAGAACCAATGCGGCGAAGCCGCCGTGACGGATGCTAGTGGGGTGGTCCCTTCGATCAAAGGTGATCGGGCAGGAGGACCATGGGTTGAACTTTGGGGCGACTGGCTCCATCGCATATACGTCCCGTAACGCACGCTTCCGCTCCCTCTTGGGGACGTGGGTTGCGTATATCATGTTCACCATCCGCACTTGTGGGGGAAATCCCTTCTGTCCACTATTGTTTGGCGGCCTAGGCTCCTCCTCGTTGTCGCTATGCAGCCCCTTGTCTTTGTTTTCGGCTCTCAACTTGCCTGCCTGCCTGAACACCCAACAATCCCTGTTGGTGTGATTGGCTGACTTTTCGGGGGTGCCATGTATCTGGCACAAGCGGTCGAGTATTCGGTCCAAACTGGACGGGCCCTGAGTACTTCTTTTGAATGGCTTTTTCCGTTGACCGGATTTGTAGCCTCGGAATCCAGCATTAACTGCCGTATCCTCGTTGCTGTCGCTATTAATGCGGCGCTTTTGTTTGTTCCGACGCGACCTGTCCTTTTATCCTTGGTATTCGAATTACCAGGGTTCTTGGTTAAATTGTTGCTGCGAGCTAGCCAGTTGTCTTCTCCCGCGCAAAAGCGGGTCATGAGTGTCGTGAGGGCTGCCATAGATTTCGGCTTTTCCTGTCCCAGGTGCCGGGCAAGCCACTCGTCACGGATATTATGCTTGAAGGCCGCTAAGGCCTCTGCGTCCGGATAGTCGACTATCTGGTTTTTCTTTGTTAGGAACCGTGTCCAGAATTGCCTGGCCGATTCCTCCGGCTGCTGAATTATGTGGCTTAGGTCATCGGCGTCCGGTGGTCGCACATAAGTGCCCTGGAAGTTATCAAGGAATGCGGCTTCCAGGTCCTCCCAAGAACCAATTGAGTCTGCTGGCAAGCTGTTAAGCCAATGCCGGGCCGGTCCCTTAAGTTTGAGTGGGAGGTATTTGATGGCGTGTAGATCATCACCGCGGGCCATGTGGATATGAAGGAGATAATCCTCGATCCATACCATAGGATCTGTTGTGCCATCGTACGATTCGATGTTTACGGGTTTGAAGCCCTCAGGGATTTTATGATCCATTACTTCATTTGTGAAGCATAGTGGGTGTGCGGCGCCTCTGTATTGGGCTATATCACGACGCAGCTCGAAGGAGCTTTGTCTGTTGAGTTCGGCCCAGCCGGATTTATTGCATCCGGAGTGACGATCACCGTCACGTGCCGTGGGGCGCCTGCTT